>NW_026014728.1:0-81205 GCF_020379485.1 Brassica napus | reverse complement strand
TAACTTCAACAGTGGACTTCAACAGTATTCGCGGAAGTGGGGGGGTCCCAAGTATTCTGTTTGGTACGAGAATTAGATATTACGAAATATATAAACTTTTCGGTTAAAAACGAAAAATAAATATTTCCTAGCTACTTAAGATTTTGACCTCAACGAAGAAGTAGGAGAGAACAAATTGAAAAGAACTCAAACAAAAACAATCGGAAAATATTGTGCACATGTTGTCATATAAGTGCTTTAAAATTGCTTTAACATGTACAAAAAGGTTTATGAAAATATTTTTTTGAGATAATTTGCAGTTGTCTGGCGGGCCGAAGCCCAAACCGACTAATCTCCTAAAAAATTAAATATCCATGTCGCCAAGTCATACAAATGGATAAATCTGAGTTTGGTAGATTTTAAACCGGGAGTTCTTAACACCTTTCGAAACCTGTCGTACCACTCAACTACGCTTTTGTGGTTAGTTTATGTTAAAAGCAATATATATAGTACTTAGAGAATCTCCAAAAAGATTCTATAGTTTAGAGTTTTCAAAACTCTATATTTAAAGTTTCAAGCTGTTTTTTTTCAAAAGCAAAACTTCAAAATTAACTTCAAAATTATTTGTAATTTACACTATGATCCTTTTATTTTTCATAATTAATATAAATTCATAAAACTATTATAAATAACAAGCACATATATAAAAATATTACAGTAATATTAATTAATTCTTACATTAGAATATAAAATTATAAACAGAAATGCATAATTAAATATTAAAATACAAACAAAATATCACATTATTCTATAAAATTACTTCTATAATGCTTCATTTCCGGTACACAAAATTTGTTTGGACAATTTAGAGGTTCCGGAGAAAATTACTAGAGTATTAGTGTTGCTATAATATTTAAATTTGTGAAATAATTATGTCTTCATGTATCTTCTTAAAAAGTTTTTTTTATTAAGTTTTTTTTGTAATATTCTTGTTGTCTAATTCTAGTTTTAAAATATTATTAATCTTATTTTAAATTTTTATTTAATTTTATGTGTAAAATTTGAATTTATAAAAATAAATTTTAAACATCTATGATATACAACGTCATTATGATGTTATATTTGAAAGCCCTTAGTCAAAAAAAATTATTATGTTATACAAACCATTTAAAAATGACAAGTTAAAAGTCCCTATCTTCTTCACTTTCGGCATTTTCCTGATATGTGTAAAAGTGGTATATATCCTTTAAAGATTCGTTTCCACATTTATATAACTTGGTGGCGTGCATGTTTTGTTGTACATACGTACTGTAGCACGGTTATATCTGTAAGAGCTATCATTCCAGTTTAAGGTTTCTACTTGACCTAAATAAACAGGAACAATCAATGATGCTAAATTTAGATATATATTAATATTTTTGTTCTCTTTAATCTATATTGTATTTGAACTATTTGCCTCAATAATAAACTAATTCAAATTAACTTTTTTGTCTTTTAAAACTATTAAACATGGTAAGCCTTCAAAAAAAAAAAAAACTATTAGACATGGTAAAAGGACTAGTTATGTGAAGTACTGCTCCAAGGAGAACGTGTCCAAATGGACCCAACGCTTATAAGATGTGGAGGGGATGCTCGTGGTGCCAACGTTGGTAAAACAGTGAATGTGTTTTCTTTGTGTGTTTCTATTCCTTTCTCTTACAACAGAAAATAGAGTATATATATATTATATTTATTTATTTTTTATTTTTTATATATTGTAATATTTGATTTCTGAAATATGGTGAGCTGAAAACGAAAGATCCGTGACAAACATAGTTTTTAATTGATTTCCTGAACGACGTTAACTGTAATGAAAAACTATACCCAAACAAATGAATATTGAATACTTTCACCTTTTTAAATTTTTTTTATATTTAGTCACTATTACAAATCAAAACGTGAACGAGAGCACTAACTCGGAAGAAATCATGGATGAAGTTAAACGAATTTGTTGGGTAAGAAATGATAAATTCAACCACGCATTCGGAAAGAAAATCTTATTATGGAAAGCCAACTGAGAATAGACGGATCTAAATTAAAAATATATGCGTTTTTGCCCTTTTAACAAGATAATCCACACGGTTATTAATACAACCACACGTTCACAATTTAATAGTCTTCATGTACAACTAGTTTTTTTTAATTAGTTTTCTTTTCAATCCAAAAATATGTTGTTTTAATGTGGTCAATCTGTTAGACTTAATCAGTTACATGTATCTAAAGTTCAAGTCCAACCAGTGTGACGGATAAATTATTTTCATCAATACTAAAAAGAGAAATCTTCTGGAAGATGAGAAAGAGAAATTTAAAGTGAACTTGTTAAGATTATTTGGGACGCATATGCCAAACACAGCCAGAAAGATAAGTTTTGGGGACTCTCCGGCTCAGTTGATAACTTGGGTAGGTTAGATCATATGGGCAGATCTTATTTTCCTCTACTCTATTCAAATTTTCTTAAAACAGTTTTAAAAAAGAAAAATAATTAACGTCATTCTTAAGTTTATCAGTGGGAGCCATTTTTAAGAAGTCTACAACAATCTCCATCCATTCAAGAAGTTAACCATCATATCTCGACAAAGTTTGTTTTAAATTATTTCTCGCGAAACTCAAACTGAATCGCTCTTCCCTCTATACGAAAAGACTCCAAACATAATATAATAGACTCTGATATACTTTTTTTTTTTTTTTTTCATCAACTTATAAAGACTCGCACAGAATCTAATATACTCAATGATATACTTTTGATAAGAAATGCGTCTTCTGTCACCGGTGTTTTTATTATATGCATATTCCACGTACATGATGTTAATGAGCTTGCCTACCCTAAGTGTGATGCGCCCTAAATCGGGAAGGATAACTTTAGCTGGGTGTTAGATATGATCAGAGAAGGCAAATGACACTTCTGGAACTGAGATTGATTGAAAGGATCATCAAAAGATGCGGAATGGCTCTTGATATACCCACGATCTAAGGCTAACCACCTAAGAAATAATATAGTGTGTTGGCTAACCACCAAACAACACACAAAGATGAATTGACTGACCACCAAATCAACAAGCCGGTTCACACCAATAAACTAGCTAAAGAACTCTCTCTCTCACTTAGAGAAAAGAAGAAAACAAAAAATAAACTCAAACTTAGACTGATTTTATTCATAAAAGAGTTTACATATTTATACTACATGTGGTCAAAGAAATACATAATTATTTGTGAGAATCACACATCTAGGAAATGAGAAATTTGACTAAAAAATAATAAATGAGTCAAAGTTGCTGAGTTTGAGGTGGACTGGTCAAGGAGACCCTTCGACTACTGTTCAGGTCATTCTGGTCGTTCTGGTCCATGGTGGTAAGGATCAAGACGTGGGCTGGACGATCCGTACGGCTCAAATTCGCGTGAACTGAAGATCACCTGATTTGCAAATTGCATAACTCCCACATCTGAACTCTGTTTGATCAGATTCTTCTTCGAGGACATTCTCCAAGTAAAAAATGAAAAAGCATATACCAACGTTTGTAAGTAGCAAAAATGTTAATATTAATATATATATATTAAGTTATATCTTTTAGGTAACATGTTACTATTTATTTCATAACATTTTGGAGTGAATTATTTGCATATTTTTTCTATATTATTTAAAATTTTAAAATTATTTGATTAATTGTTCTTTGTGGCAAATCGAACTAATGATTCCATTTAGCTTCTTTTTACTATATTTTTGTTGCCTAAATAATAGTACATATTCCATTAAACTTATACGCCACATCATTTAAATTTGGACCATATTTATAAGAAGTTGCTTTGGTAAACAACTTGTTTTCAAAAACAATTCGCAATTGTTTTATTTCCACATAAAGGAAATAAACAAACAATTCGTTCATAGTAATTTGTTTTGGCGATATATGAATAAAAAATACGACACTCTATTTAATTATTCCCTATCGCTAAATCAGTATACTTATAGAACACAATTAAAGAGACTTTTTATTGTATCCTCGAAGTTGAATTTGGTTTCTTCGAGATTATCTCGGTCTTACACATAGAAAGATTTTGAATCAAGAGGGAACATGATTAACCCCAGTCTCTTAATTGAGGTTCTTAGCTTCGACTAAGAGATGATTCTTATCTTTTCTTTGATTTTAACTAAGAAAAACTAAGGACCGTCTCTTATATAAGAGATATAAAAATCGTTTATTAGCCGAAAAGTGTTAAAAAAAAATATCAAATCATGAGTTAAGAACCCCGACTAAGAGACCGGGGTTAATCATGCCCTATTGTTCCAAGAAGCCATATGGAGTTCTCCTTTAGCTACAAACATTTTTTATTCTGGTTTAAAATACATTGTCCACAATTTAGTTTTATTTGGATGTCGTAATCTTTACACTGTTTAAGAAAATTTTAGGTACAAAAAGAACTTAGGTTTCAAATGAAGTTGCCAACATGGTCACCACCTAAAAAATAATTTCCATTTCTCAAATTCCATTAAAAAAAACTCAAATCCCATTAGCCAAATTTTTTTTTGGTAAAACCCATTAGCCATTTTTTATAAAATAATTATGCTTATTGCATCTTGTGTGTGCTTTTGTAAACTCCCATATTCACGGCTGGTTTGGATTAAGCTGGAGGTTGTCAAAACAACTAAAGCTTTCTTTTTTTTTGAATGAATCAACTAAAGCTCTTTATTGTCAGCTTTATAACTTGGCCGCCCAATTGATGTGCTTCTATACCAAATTTTGCATTCAAACACTTTATTGGCTTGTTTCAACATGCTCACGCCACATTGCAAGCATGCTGATTCATTTTAAGATTTTAGTAACTCTTACTATCCTGAGCAAGGACTTTGGGATGAATCTTATAGGGAAATACTTGCTGAAGTTGAAATACTTGATTTCTCTATTGATGTCGGACTTCTTAAATAGATTAAGATCCATGGAAAATGCAACTTTCAATGGTAACCTTTAGTAGATTCTACTTACTTTGAATGTTCTCTCATCTCATCTTACGCCCTGCCCCTTTCCAATGCTGCAGGTTCTCAATGTCTTTTACTCTAAGCAATCAGAAATGTTTTTTAGTCCCAATTGAAATAGTACTTGTTGGCTCGGATAGCTCATTAGTTTGGACTGTTTTTGGAGTTAGAGATCACATTTCTGCAGCACACTTTGTTGTGTAAGTACTTGAACTAATATACTATTGGTCCCTGATTCTATCAGACTACTAACATTATTTAATTCTGCATAATTAATGTTTTTTGCTGAAAAGCATTTTTCTTTGGTTTAGGGAAACCTAACAGTTATTGTTATCTTTGCTCTAAAATGTCAATTTAAATTCATCCAGATTCATCATCTGAATTTCATGCTCAAACTCTTTCTTAAACACAATCTTTCTCTTACAGACATAAGTATCTTGTATCCCCAACTATTTATGTCCTTAGTCATACTCATAATTTTTTTGCAGCCCAGATCAGATTAATGCTAGGTGCATCATCCAACCATGGCTTCACCTATACTTCTGCTTCATAAAGCTTCTCTAGCCAGCCTTGATGATCTATAACTTGATATGCCAGAGTCCGGTAATGCAGCGTTCCCTCTACAACTTGTTCTTTCGCCTTCACCATTCTCACAATCTCAACAGTGCATTCTAAGAATGTAAGGAACCGAAGGAACATCAAACTCACACAATAATCAGATCACTTTGAAAACATAAGCACATATATAGAAACATACTCGGAAAAAATCAGCAAATGAAAAATATGAACGTCTTTTTAATCTGATTAATATTTCTCAAAGTAAAAAACTGCACAATATAATGCTTTTTTGAATCTCAAGATCAGACAGAACTACGCTGAAGAAAATCTATAAAAAAACTACTGATGAAACAAAAACAACAGTTTTTTTGCACCTCTTTTGGCTGTTTAAACGGGATAAATAACAAAACGTGAGGCTAGAGATCAGATGGCACCGATTGTATCATTGACTGGGTACCAAAATATACAAAGAAACAACAACCATCAAATAAGAGTAATCAAGAGAAATGCACTTGTTACTTCATTGATTCTATAAAGATCAGATATAGGCAAAGAAGGTATGCCTGAAAGAGAGAGATTTACAGGGAGTATCCGAGGTGGCGGTGCCTATAAGATCGAGTGCCATAAGTTCCGTTAATCTTGATGGAGCTTCATCTTCTCCAGCTTATCCTGTTTCAAACAGCACACGAATGTACACATTAGATCATAAGCAATAAGCTTTTACTGTACTTCAGAACCTATTTTACTGTAAATATCATGTTTGTGTAAAATAAATGCATTAGTATGCTCTAACAGACTACTCTCAGTGGCTAATTATCATCGGAGATATTTGAACAAATTCATAACTTACATCGAGTTCTTCATTTTGTCGGATTCGTATAATTTCGCCGGTGCTTTGGTGTGCATTTTACCTGATCATTGGAGCTGCAATTCGGCTGTTTCCTGTCTTTGGAAGCGGTGGCCAAAGCCTTTTTCGATATTATGGCAAATGATGCTTTCGATGGAGGTTAGCAGATGTGAAGAGAAGGAGAGAAGGAGAGAAGGAAAGGAATTCCAGAGGGCTGCATCGCACTAAAAGTAGAAGTTACGGAAAATGATTTATTAGTTGGAGTTGTGGTAATAAATGTTAAAGATGGGAATCACAAGTATGATAAACAGCAGGGAAGCTGAGGGGATAGGCACGAACGAAAGGATGAATTGGAAGAGTTAGGTTACGACTATGTTGTTTTATCTGCAGAATTTTTTGGGCTAAAGCATGGGTCATTCAACCAAATGAATTGGAATTATTGAATATTCCGGCTTGGTACAAATAAGACCCAACTAGATTACTAATTTCCTGCATATTAAGAGGTGACATGACAACTTCATTGGATGAGAATATTTTGGCTGAGGTGGATAGTCTCAAAAGCCTTGAATTTAGTCCATTTTATACGGTAGAGATTGATGAATCACATGTTGGAATAAATAATTATGGTGCGCCGTTAGAATTTTAATGAGAACATAAAGCAACAAAAGTCCTTAATGTAACAACACGAATGTACAAAAGTCCTTCAGGTGTACTGTGTAGATCATCTTCAGTTATTGGATATTTGACCTTTAATAAAGAGTATAGTTTCATTTCAAACACACAATGACACAAAAAGTAATAAACCAAAATAGGGTAAAAATTAGTAATGTTCTTGTTTTAATAATATAGATAGGAATCTGTGATTGGTTTGCAAAATTGGGTAGTTAAGTTGTTATTTATGTATGCAACTATGCTACACATCTAACCCCAGGTTAAAAATTATAAAAATGCTAGGTTGAAAACTAGACATACATCTTAATTCTTTACATGGTGCATGTGCAATCAGAATTAACGACTGATCAAACCAGACCGGTTTTATGACAAAGTGATTTGTAGAATGATGTAAACTCGACTTTCTTATTGACTTAGGTTAAACGTTACATCGTATATATACGCATCAACATAGGAAAACATATGGTAATTATCCTAAAGGAATAATGGAAATATGTCATTATCTTAACATGACTCCTAATACTCCCCCTCAAGTTGGAGAGTGTAAAGTTTGAATTCCCAACATGGACACACTACAAGAAAACATCAAGGATTCTGAGGGAAAAAATCGTCGGAATTTCGTCGGAATATCGTTATTCCGACGCAATTCCGACGAAACACGTCGTCGGAAATAATTCCTCGGAATTTCTTTTTTCCTCTGAAATCCCTCGGAATTTTCCGACGGAATTCCGAGGAAATAAATTTCCGAGGAAATTCCGAGGATCCCTTGTTTGTCGGAAAAGTCCTCGGAATATACCGAGGTAGAACTTCGTCGGGATAATTCCTCGGAAGTTCATCGATCGATGCGTGTTTGGACATATATACATCGATCGATAGGAGTATACCGACGGACTTTTTCCTCGGTTTATTCCGAGGAACTGTTCCCTCGGTATATTCCGAGGGATCCGTTCCTCGGAATTTTCCGAGGGAGTTGTCCCTCGGAAAATTCCGAGGGAAATGTCCCTCGCTATATTTTTTAAAAAAAACGGATCGATCGATGCGTTTTTGTTCAAAAACGCATCGATCGATGTAGTGAAAAATATAATTAATTTCCTCGGAATGTAAAAAATATTAATTTTTTTGAAAAAATAAAATTTCTGAAATTTAAATTCGAAAATATGAAATTAAAAGTAAAATTGAAATCATACTAATTAATATTCAAAGTTTCACAAATAAAAATAAAACATTCCGAGATTGGGGAAAAAAAAAACTACGGGTCTGGCACGTCCGGGAACACCTCGTTCGGGTACATCCTCTGCATCATCTCCATCATTTGCTGGTTCAGCCTCCTCTGTGCCTCATAGCCCGCCTGTTGAGCCGCCATCTGGGTCTCCAACAAAGATATTCGATCATCTTTGTCCTTCAACTGAGCCGTAAGTACTTCTGGATCAACAAAGGGCGGTGGTGCAGAAGAAGGAGGAACCGACCGGGTGCGACGACCCAAACCGAACAAACGTCCCTTCTTCTTTGGAACCGACTGAATAGAAAAAAGCCAAATTTAGAAATTTAAACCAAGAAATAAATGAATTGAACTTAAAAAAAAAGAACTTACGGATTCAACGATTTCGTTGATTCGAAACCGGGACAAGTTGGTCGAAGCCGTCGAAGCGTCATCCTCGGTTTGAAGCTGAGACACTTCGTCTACCACCTGAGTTTGGACCAGGTCGACCACGTCCCTCACAAGACCGTCATCAATCTGGCCGGTCTTCTTGTTGGTATACGCCCTCCTCATTAGGGCGAGATCATCGACCGGCTCGCCATCATTTTCTTCCGCCTTGAAAAAAAACATAAAATTAAAGAAACATTAGAAATTAGAAGAAATGCACAATAAATTTAAATTCTGAAACTCAAATAATTGAAGAAAAAGCGGTTGAACTTACCATGCGATCTCCGAGAGTGGCAATAGATTGAGCACCCAAGTTATGCTTGTAGATGCCCTTCCCTTTACGGTCGCTCCTGCGGTTGGTGGAGTTGGTGGAAGAAGTTTCTTTCGTCTCCTCCTTATCCCAATGCGCACACAACTCCTTCCAGACCGTGTCGTTCATCGACTTTGGGACCTTTTAATTAAAAAAAAAAGAAAAAGTTTAATAAATTAAAAAATAGTTTAATAAATTAAAAAATTGTTTAATAAATTAAATCGAACCTTATTGATTTCCCACTTCTTCTTCCACTCGTGGATCTGCTTCCCATAGTTGTCCATTACTTTATGGACGAAGTGGTGATAGATAAAGAGCGTCTCATCGGAATTCCAGTTGAACTCTTGCTGAAAAAAAAACACAATTAGTAGAAAATTTATATTAAAGATTAAAAATATAAGTAAAAAATTAGAATACTTACCGCAAACTGACGAAACCACAGAACCTGCTTGTCGGTTGGGAAGTGAGTGAAAGTCGGATGTCCACTGTCGAGGGCCGAGTACATCATACGGTTGATCCATGCGCTGATCCCGTTCCCGGATCGGTTGAACCTTATTAAAAGAACAAACGGTTAATAATGAATCCAAATTTAAAGAAAAAAAAATGTTTAATTACCATGTTTGACCCCGTCCATGTGGATACGGAGTGAGATACGGAAGATGGTCACGACCGGGCTGTTGAACCAACTCCGCAACCCTCATCACTCCCGGAGGACCCGGAGGAACAGGAGCGGATGCAGCAGCGGGAGCGAGAGGAGCATGAGCGGGTGCAGCAGAGGGAGATGTATGGTTGGAGCTGTGGGGCGAAGGGGAATCCTGAAAATGGCTGGAATCCCGAGACTGGCTCCCCGTACCACCACGACCACGACGCTGTCGAGGCCGGGTCTGATCATCATGAGACCTGTAAATTAAAAAAATATATTTAATAAATACAGAAATATATAAATTAATTTTTTTTATTAAAAAAAAATCCCAAATAATTTAATCACAGAAAAAGATTTATATATATTAAATTTTTTTAATAAATATATAAAAATAGTTCTAATAAACAAAAAATAGTTTTAATAAATAAAAATTGTTTAATAATTAAAATGTTTTGTAAAATCCAAAAAATCGAATTTATATAGAAATTTTTTTTGTAAAATCCAAAAAATCGAATTTATATAGAAAAATCGTTTTGTAAAATACAAAAATCGATTTTATATACAAAAATCGATTTTATAAATACAAAAAATAAAAAAAATTATAAAAAAATTCTAAATCAATTCAACAAAACAAATTATTCAACCAAATCACAATTCTAAACCTATTATACAACCAAATCACAATCCTAACCAATCACCCTAACAAAAATCTATCAAAACTACACAAAAACCTAACAAATAGAACCTAAGAGAGTGGGATAGGGTCCTTACATGATTTGTGTAAGAGAAGAGGGAGATCGCCGGAGATATCGTCGGATTTCAGGGGGAAATCGCCGGAGAGAAAGAGAGGAGTCGCGCAGAGGAAGAAGAGAGAAATGGGGAAGAAGAAGGGGCTCGTGGTTATAAAACCTAGGGTCCGACGGACATTATCCGTCGGAATTCCGTCGGAATTCTAATTTCAATTTTCGCGAAATATTTGCCCGGTAAAATGAAAATATTCCGAGGAAATTCCGACAGATAGTAAAATATCCGTCGGAATTTCCTCGGAATATTCCGAGGAAATACCGAGGAACTAGTGTTTGGGGTTTCAAAACATCAATTTTTTTTGCCGTATTTCATTTCTTATACAATTGTAATGCATACCATTGAGGATTCTTTGTATACATGAGCATAAACCATGAAATAACAAATTTCAAAACTAATTGAAAGTATTCCCTTTACCGTTCGTTAAAAGGTATAAGTGTTTCTCTTATGTTGCGAGATTTCGTTCATACAATCGGAAAAGTGTTAATTATACGGTAAGGAACAAAATTTTGACTTCATAATGAACGTAAGACACTTAATAAGGGTTATATAGGTGTTATTCAAACGGCAAAACGTTGTTTTCGGTTTAAAAACCCTATTTCCTCGGAATTTCCTCGGATTATTCCGAGGGAACTCCGACGAAACCCTCTTCTTCCTCGAAATTTCCTCGGAATATTCCGAGGAAATTCCGACGAACTAGTGTTTGGGGTTTCAAAACGTAATTTTTTTTAAAAAAACGCATCGATCGATGCGTTTTTGAACAAAAACAAATCGATCGATTACTAAGATGGCCCGGGCCGTAAGATTGTGATCGATCGATGAGAGTATCCCATCGATCTATCGACAATCTGAATTGTTCCTCGGAATTTCCTCGGAAAATCTTGTATGTTTTTTTAAAAATGCATCGATCGATGCGTTATAGAACAAAAACGCATCGATCGATTACTAGGATGGACCGGGCCGTAAGATTGTGATCGATCGATGAGATTAACCCATCGATCTATCGACAATCTGAATTGTTCCTCGGAATTTCATCGGAAAATCTTGTATGTTTTTTTAAAAATGCATCGATCGATGCGTTATAGAACAAAAACGCATCGATCGATTACTAGGATGGACGGGGCCGTAAGATTGTGATCGATCGATGAGAGTAACCCATCGATCTATCGACAATCTGAATTGTTCCTCGGAATTTCCTCGGAAAATCTTGTATGTTTTTTTAAAATGCATCGATCGATGCGTTATAGAACAAAAACGCATCGATCGATTACTAGGATGGACCGGGCCGTAAGATTGTGATCGATCGATGAGAGTATCCCATCGATCGATCGACAATCTGAATTGTTCCTCGGAATTTCCTCGGAAAATCTTGTATGTTTTTTTAAAAACGCATCGATCGATGCGTTATAGAACAAAAACGCATCGATCGATTACCAAGATGGCCCGGGCCGTAAGAATGTGATCGATCGATGCGTTATAGAAACAAAACGCATCGATCGATGCGTGTTCGGAAAACAGAATTATAAGGCAAAACCCGACCTTTTTTGGATCTAAACCTTAGAACTCTCATCCCCTCCGATTTCCCCTATAATTCGCCCCCCCCTTTCTCTCTCTATAATCATCCGATTTGAACAATTTTGGGCTCTATTCCACTTGATTTTTCGAGCTCTACCTGATTCCTACACTCGTCTTCACCCTAAGACAGGTATACTCCGCGAATCTCCACATTCTGAAATCGTGTTCTTGAGCAATTTTTTGGGTTTTGTGAATTTCTTATTTCCGTGTTGATTCCTTGATCAAATATGCATGAAACAGATGTTTAAACATGGAATAGAACACAATTGTCTGTGATCAACGAGTTTGGAACATGATTTGAGATGATTTAGGGATAGAGAATTTTTTTCAATTTCGTTTTTTTTTATCACAACTCGATTTCGCTTTTCATTTTCATGTTCAGCTTTGCCTTCTTAATTGATTATAACCATGTTGAGAGCAATGATTCTATTTTGTAGAGAATGAAGCGCACGAAAACATCAGCAAAGAAAAACACACAAGAAGCGGGTTCGTCACAGCTGGAGAAGCAAAGGCCAAAGAAGTGGGATAAGTCTGATACCACCCACTACAACAACATGAAGAAGGTAGCCGTTCCGGCTACACAACTAGCATGTCCTGAGACGATGACAATATTGGGAATCAAAGCAGACATTGAAGGACTGTTCCAGAACATGGGTCTAGGCCAACTATGCAACCTCAAGGAACCCACTTATCCGGAGTTGGTACGCCAGTTCATAGCATCCGCATACGTCACCCGTCCCGATGATAGCCATCAGGAAGGTTTTCTGGCATTCGTAGTGCAGAAAGTATACTATGAGGTATCTTTCACAGACCTCTGCGGACTATTTGGATTGAGTGCGGGGGAGAGGACATATGGTCTTTATTGGACTTCAGAGCTGTTGAACTTCTGGGAAACGATTGGCACAGGGGTTTATAGATCTTCTCAGGCAAAGGAGTCACTTATCCGGAGCCCAGTACTGAGATATGCGACACGCCTCATTGGCTCATTGCTATACGGGACAACCACAGCCGCATCAGTCACGCAATGGGAGTTGTGCCTCCTGTACCAAGGTGTGAGGCATTTGCTACCGGCATTTGGAAACTCTACATTCCCACCTGCTACTGCCTTCAACATGGGAGCGGTGCTGGCCGCAAACTTAGCAGGATACAAGGGGAAAGTAACCAAATCCAAGAGCAATGCATGTGGATTTGGTGCAGTGATTACTCGGATCCTTAGACATGTGGGTGTAGACTGTGAGAACCACCAGGTAGCACTGGACAGATCGAACAACATTGCTTGGAACTACCTGGATGTCATTTCTCTAGTAAGTAAGGAGTTCATAGCTGGTCCCCACTCGAGGATCGATCGGGATGGTCCTTACGTCTACGTATTCCAGGACCGAGCGAAGAAAACACTCTACTGCCACCTGCCTCAGATCGGCCTGACTGCTCTACTTTCAGAGGCTGCAGTTGAGTTTCTACCCCCTGCTACCGCACTAGTAGACAAGCCATCCTTCTTCACGCCAAAATATCAGACCAAAGGCAAGGGCGTGGTTGATGAAGAAGGACAAGATGAGGCTGCACAAGCCATTCCAGATGATTCACAACCCCATCAGCTACTCCCATCAGACTCCAGCCAGTACAAGCTGCAAGAGCTTCCACCGAACGCCACTTCGCGCCAGCAACAACATTGGAGAGATCAGAGCATAAAGACAAACAACGACATGCTACACAAGATCTGGGCTGCCATTTCACGTATCAGGCCGTGTCGTTGCCAAAAGGATGATGTAGTTCATCGGGACAACTCTCCATCCAGCTCTGGTTCGGGTTCGAGTGGTACACACAGGGTAAGAAAGAGGTCCAAGAGACCCAACGATGCAGGAACATCTGGAGCAGGAGACGAGGAGTAGGAGCTATCACCGGCTATTTTATTTTCTTTTCTATTCTAACGTTTTATGGTCTTATTTTCTGTTAATTTTGAACTGAGTTTTTTTTTAGGTTTCTTAATTATGAGTTCGTATTTCTTTTACATGGTTTCTTTGTTTTATTTGGTTGTGTTTTGTGTAGCTTTTAATTCGTATTCAGCTTTGCCTTGCTAGATAAACCAAATAACTATTATCCGAGGAAAGAGGTTATATCAAGTGTTCCTCGGAATTTCCTCGGTATTTCTTAAAAAAAAAAAAAAAAAGTTCAATGGTAGTCTGTTTCCGAGTCATCATCACCAGATGAATCTGAATCTGGATCTTGGTGAAACTCTCCAATTACTGGTTCATCCTCTACGTGAACGACGGCTTCCTCTCCAAAGTCGGTTAAATCGACTACAAGGCCAACTCCAGCTAAATCTTCTGCTGCACTACAGTTGCCGGATGTGCTTGGTTGTAGTGGGTCTTCCAGCTCAGAACTTCCCTGAACTCGGCCTCTCGGGTTGAGTCTTGTAACAGTAACCCATGGATCATCTCTGTTCCTTACCCGGGGGTACTTGATATAACAAACCTGTAACATTTAGAAAAATTATAAATTAATACACATGATGATGAATCATTCTGAATAATTAACATTTAATTACCTGATCGGCCTGGGAAGCAAGAATGAAAGGATCATAATATTGCAGCTTTCGCCTCGAATTTACTGATGTAACACCAAATGCATCTGTTCTCACACCTCGATCTGGGGTGTTGTCGTGCCAATCACAATAGAAAACAGTACAGCGCAATCCAACCATGCCCAAATACTTGATTTCCAAAATCTCATGTATGTGTCCGTAGTATACATCATCTCCTGATGCAGAACAAACGCCAGCATCATAAGTCGTACTCGAACGTCTCCTCTTCTGAGTTGTGAATGCATATCCTCGAGTACAAAATCTCGGATATGACTTCACAACAAAGTTTGGTCCAACGACCATCTCACGTATCCAATCGTCAAATGTTTCACCTCTGGCCAAACCAGCAGACACCTATTAATAGCACATATATATATATATTATATCAATAAATGTGAATTAGTATAAATATGTGATAAAATATATTTTAATTTGTTTAAAGCACTCACATAAGTAAACATCCATCCAGTAAATTCTCTCTGCTTCATTTCTTCTAGTTCGTCCTCTGTGGCGTATCTATACTCGAACCGCTTTTCTGCCATGAAAATCCTGTATATGATGACAATAATGTAATTAATTAAGATTTAAATTTCAACTTGTTAAAATAAAAATTTGTAAGCTCATTTATTTACCTCTCATATTGAAGAACGTCTTCGCAGTTGGTGAGCAAATATGTTTGCAAATGACTGCGCTCCTGCTCAGTAAGTCGACGGTCCTTTGGTTTTCCGCTAAGTCGTCCAACGTCTGTGAAAATGTCTGGAACCGTAACATGATATGTTGCCCGTTCGCCTCTATCATCATGCCGAGCAGGTCTTCTGTTTTTGGTCTGAACTTCTGCTGGAAAGTAGTACTCGGCAAAGTTTGAAGTTTCTTCATTGATCATCTGTGCGACTATAGAACCTTCCACCCTACTTAAATTTTTCACCATCTTCTTCAAATGGAACATATACCGCTCATACAGATACATCCATCTATACTGCACAGGACCACCAAGTTCCAATTCTCTTGCCAGGTGAATAACAAGATGCTCCATAACATCAAAAAATGAGGGAGGAAATATCTTCTCAAGGTTGCACTGAATCACGGCTATGTTAGTCTTCAAATTTTCAATACCTTCAAGAGTCACTGATCTCGTGCATAAATCGCGGAAGAAACCACTTATCCCTGCAATTGCTTCATGAACATTTCGTGGTAATATTTCCTTGAAGGCGAACGGAAGGAGGCGCTGCATCATTACATGGCAATCGTGGCTTTTCAAGCCAGTAAACTTTCCTTCCTTTCTGTCGATACAGTTACGCAAATTTGATGCGTAACCGTCTGGAAATTCCACATCGTTTGAAATCCAATCAAAGAACGCATCTTTTCCCGCTGCATCAAGTCGGTATATGGGAAAAGGAGCCCTACCATTCTCATCAACATGAAGTTCTGAACGAGCACATATATCGACTAAATCCAGTCTTGACTTCAAATTATCCTTTGTTTTACCTTGAACATTAAGGATCGTGTTCATGAGATTGTCAAAAAAGTTCTTCTCAATATGCATGACATCTAAATTATGCCTTAGCAGATGATCCTCCCAGTATGGCAGATCCCAGAAAATACTTTTTTTGTGCCAGTTATGTAGTTCTCCAACAGCATCTACCGGAAAACGCTCATGTCCACCGACTTCTGGCGTCCTTTCTGCACCAAAATCTCTTAGTTGTATCTTCAAATCTTTCCCACAAATTTCCGGAGGTGGACTGTCAAACACCCTCTTGTTCTTCGTAAACAAATTCCTACTCCTACGATATGGATGATCAGGTGGTAGGAATCTCCTGTGACAGTCAAACCAACACGTTTTCCTTCCGTGCTTTAGTTGGAAAGCATCAGTGTTATCTTGACAATATGGACATGATAGCCTTCCATGCGTTGTCCATCCAGACAACATACCATATGCTGGAAAATCACTTATTGTCCACATTAGTACTGCCCGCATTTGAAAGTTTTCTTTACACGAAACATCGTATGTTTCAGCACCTTGAGCCCATAGTTGTTGCAACTCATATATTAGTGGCTGAAGAAACACATCAAGTGATCTCTTAGGATGCTCTGGTCCGGGAACGAGAATCGAGAGAAACAAAAACTCTCGTCGCAAGCACAAGTTTGGGGGGAGGTTGTATGGTGTAAGAATGACGGGCCATAGAGAATACTGTCTTCCACTCTTGCCAAACGGACTGAAACCATCAGTACATAATCCAAGGTAGACATTTCTTCTCTCATACGCAAAGTCGGGATACTTTGATTGGAAATGCTTCCACGCTTTTGCATCTGAAGGATGTCTGATCTCACCATCTGTTGAGTGCTCCGCATGCCATCTCATTGGTTGCGCTGTGCGTTCAGACAGATACAACCTCTGCAACCTTTCCGTCAAAGGTAAATACCACATCCTTTTATATGGCACTGGAACTCTTCCAATTGTATCTTTATAACGAGGCTTTCCACAAAATTTGCATGTAACCCGCTGTTCATCCACCCTCCAATAAATCATGCAGTTGTCGCTGCATACATCTATTACCTGATACGATAAACCAAGACCAGCTACGAGTTTCTGAACCTCGTAGTATGAACCAGGAGCTACATTATCCTCGGGTAGAATACCTTTTACAAAATCAGCAATCGCATCCACACAGTCTTCAGCCAAATTATAATCTGTTTTAATGCCCATCAATCTTGTAGCAGATGATAAAGCTGAATGACCATCTCTGCAACCTTCGTACAATGGTTGCTTTCCAGCATCCAACATATCATAAAATCTCCTAGCTTCTGCATTGGGTAAATCTTCCCCTCTAAAATGATCATTTACCATCTGCTCAGTACCTACACCATAATCTACATCCGTTCTAATTGGTTCTTCTAATCTAACCGCTGGCTGAGGTTCACTAGTACTACCATGTTCATAATCAGTTTCCCCATGATGATACCAAATTTTGTAACTTCGTGTAAACCCACTCAAATATAGATGAGTCCAAACATCCCACTCTTTAATAACCTTTCTATTTTTACAATTAGAGCAAGGACATCTTAACATACCTGTTTTTGCTTCCGGTTGTCGGTGAACTAACCCCATGAATTCAGTTATACCTCGTTGGTATTCTTCCGTAAGCAATCTCGTGTTCGGATCCAAATGAGGTCGATCGATCCAAGAACGAAAATAATTTGAAGAAGACATATTTTTTATGAATCAAATTCGTGTGTAAATAGAGTAAGAGGGAGGATGAAGATATGAAGTGAATGAAGAGGAAGAGGAGTGCTTGTATTTATAGTTTAAATCCTGCCGACATACCGAGGAAATTCCGACGGAATTCCGACGGACAAAACTAGTTCGTCGGAATTTCCTCGGAATTTTGTAAAATCCCCCAACGGCTCTCCAACGGCTATAATATTTCCTCGGAATTCATCGGTTTTTTCCGAGGAACAGAGTTTTCCTCGGAATTTCCTCGGAATATTCCGACGGACTGTAGTTTCCTCGGAATTCCGTCGGTATATTCCGAGGAAATTCCGAGGAAACCCAATTTTGTGTTTCCTCGGAATTTCCTCGGAAATTCCTCGGTATATTCCGAGGATTTCATTTTCCGTCGGAATGTCCGTCAGAATATCGCTGTTTTCTTGTAGTGACAATAGGAACTCAAACTGTGGACGTCCCAAGGCTTTGGTCAAGATATCAGCTAGTTGATCCTTAGTTCGAACATGACACATAGAGATGAGTCCAGCTTTAACTGCGTCACGTACACTGTGACAATCACGCTCTATATGTTTAGTTCTTTCATGAAAAACTGGATTTGACGCTACGTGAATCGTGGCTTGACTGTCACAGTAGAATGGAACCGGTTGAGGTACTGTGACACCGAGGTCTGTGAGAAGTGGTACGATCCATTTGAGCTCGTGATTAGCAGATGCCATTGAACGATATTCGGCCTCTGCTGATGAGTGTGAAACTGTATCTTGCTTTTTGGTTTTCCATGAGATTGGTGATCCACCAAGCATTACCACGCAGGAGCTTAAAGACCGGCGAGAAGTAGGACAAGAGGACCAGTCTGCGTCACAATAAACAGAGAACTCTAGGTTGGCATCGGCGCAAAGAAGAATACCCTGATCGGGTGATCCTTTAAGAAAACGAACAACTCGTAAAGCTGCGTCCCAATGTGCTTGAAGCGGTTTCTGCATAAACTGGGACAGCAAGTGAATCGAGTAACATAACTCAGGTCTAGAGATGGATAAGTAAACCAGTCTCCCAACTAACCGACGATACTGACTTGGGTCAGCAAACAACGGTCCATCATCAGCGGCGAGCTGGTGGTTTTGTTCCATGGGCGTGAGTGCAGGCTTGCAACCCAATAGTCCTGTTTCGGCCACAATATCAAGGATATACTTGCGCTGTGACACAAAAATTCCATCTTCTGACCGAGCAACTTAAATTCCTAGAAAATATTTCAACTTTCCCAAATCCTTCATACGAAAGCATTGGCTTAAGTAAGCTTTGAACATGATTAATCTTGGAAGATCATTACTCGCTATGACAAGATCGTCAACATAGACTAATACTTTGATCTCACAGTCATCTTTGGTGTATGAGAACAAAGAGTAGTCGGAGTAGGATTGTGTAAAACCAAACTTGATGAGTGCCTGAGACAACTTTGCGAACCAGCAGCGAGGTGCTTGACGAAGGCCATACAGTGAGTTGGGTAGGCGACACACTTTGTTTGGATCAGAGTTAGTGAACCCTGGCGGAAGCTTCATATACACTTCTTCTTCAAGATCTCCATGAAGAAAAGCGTTGTGAACATCCATTTGATGAATTTTCCACATCTTAGCTGCAACAATACGAAGAAGGCTGCGAAACGTGGTCATCTTAACCACTGGTGCGAATGTTTCTTTAAAATCTTCGCCTTCGATTTGTTTGTTACCTAAAACAACAAGTCTTGCTTTGTGTCTCTCAACTGTTCCATCTGCATTATATTTGATTTTGAAAATCCATTGACATCCAATAGCAACTTTTCCTGGAGGAAGATCTGTAATATCCCATGTCTCTTGATCCTCAAGGGCCACGACTTCATTGGTGACTGCATCACGCCAAACTTTGTCTTTCATGGCAACAGCAAATCGTTTGGGTTCATCACCCGCAGTGACTGCTGCAACAAAAGCTTGATGCGACGGAGAAAAACGAACATCAGTGAGATATTCCACGAAAGGATACGGTGTTTTACCTGAGACTGTTTCCGAGGACTGCATAGCGGTACTTTGTTGAGCGAGTGGGGTATTTCGAAGACAGACGGTAGTGTAAGCGATGTAGTCCTTTAGTTTGGCTGGAGGTGCTTTAGCTCGCTGGCCACGACCAAGCAGTTCTAGAGTAGTCTGTGGCTGAGAAATGGGTTCAGACTGATTATCTGTAACGACTGGATCTGTGACAACGGTAACAGGGTAAATGATTTCAGAATGATCTTCCGAAGCCATAAGATCAGGGACCGAGACTTGAGTGTCAGCGGAAGACAAGACTGGAGTAGGCACTGTAGTAGAAGTCTCATTATTGTCAGCTACTGGTGATTCAACTGCAGGAGCGGCAATTTCAGAACTCCCCCTGTCATTGGAACCGGTGATTGGTTCTAGCTCCCAATCATCGTCTGGTGATTCAACTGCAGGACTGATAGGTGATTTGTGTTCCATAGAGTTCTTCGAGCCAGTGATAAAAGGGAACTCATCTTCATGAAACACGACATCACGGCTGATCAAGAACTCTTCTTTGTCAAGGTCGAAGACTTTCCAGCCTTTTTGTGCGAATGGATACCCGACGAAAATGCAACGCCGACTGCGAGGACCAAATTTATCTTTATCTCTAGAGCGAAGGTGTGTGTAGCATAGGCTACCGAAGACTCGCAGCTTCTCGTATAGTGGTTTGGTCCCGTGTAACAACTCGTATGGCGACCGGTTTTGAAGAACTTTCGTTGGAGGTGGAACTCCAGTCAAGGGCTAGCCCCTGTACCGCGACGTAGTCAACCTGTTAGAGTAATTCCGCAGGATAATTGTGTACTGGTACGATCGGATGCGGCTTGGAATGAAACTAACAAAATTGCAGGGCTTGGCTGGACTATTAAGACACAAAACAGAGTATCCTCTTTCTCCTCGCCGATGCGTTTTGTAGGCTCTCCGCTTATAGCTGAAGGACTGGCGTTACAAGAAGCAGTGGAGAATTGCAGAGACCTTGGTCTCACAAAGATTCGCTGCGAGTCTGATTGCGCACAACTCATCAAGGCTTTAACCTTCGACCACCCGCTGGCCGAACTCTACGGCATTGTAGCTGATATTGAAGCCGTTGCTTTATCTTTTGATTTTGTTTCCTTTACCTGGATCTCTCGCGAGAGAAACAGAGATGCAGACTCTTTGGCTAAGCAGGTTTTGTCTGCTGAGCTAGCCTTAATGGCCTCACCAAGCAATGTTTAGAGCATTGAATGAATGAAAGTATGTGTTTCAAAAAAAAAAACATGTGCTGCAGTCATGACCGCTTCACCCCAAAACTTAACTGGTAATCCAGCTTGAAATAACAAGGATCGCGATACATTCAAAATATGTCTGTGCTTCCTTTCGACACGTCCATTTTGTTGAGGTGTTCCAACACACGAGGTCTGATGGATGACACCATTCAGAATGATGTAAGCTCGACTTTCTTATTGACTTAGGTTAAACGTTACATCGTATATATACGCATCAACATAGGAAAACATATGGTAATTATCCTAAAGGAATAATGGAAATATGTCATTATCTTAACATGACTCCTAATATGATTGGATTTTTAATAATCGAACAAAAGAAGCCATGCCTCGTAGGTAACTAATAGTTCAATATACCAGTGCCATGACATACAATCAATCGATCTAACAGAAGTCTATCAGAATACGTAACTATTGGAGTGTTGGACCACAAGCCTATTAGACTTAATTTTGTCACACTTATAATTCCGAAGAAGATTTTATCCTCAAATGTAACAACTTTGTAACACAATTTTCAACAACTTAATTCAGGAGAGGTAACGTATCGGGAAAGTCATCTATCGAGCCCTTCACTATATATACAAGTCTCTTTGGAATTGTACACTCACCTCTCAAGAAACATAGCTTAAAAAGAGAAAATTTGAAAATGGCGATCTTGCTCTCTTTGTTTTTGGTTTTGCTTCTTACTCTTGTATCATCAATCTTTCTTAAGAAGTTACAAAACTCAAAACTCAATCTTCCTCCTAGCCCCTCAAGTCTTCCTCTCATTGGAAACTTGCATCATGTTGCAGGGTTGCCTCACAGATGTTTTCATAAGCTATCAATCAAATATGGACCGGTGATGCTTCTTCGACTTGGCTTTGTTCCGGTGGTTGTGATCTCATCCAGTGAAGCAGCTGAAGCGGTTCTAAGAACTCATGACTTGGAATGTTGCAGCCGACCAAAGACGTTCGGGACAAGAAAACTCTCTTACGGCTTTAAAGACATCTCCTTTTCTCCATACGGTGCTTATTGGCGGGAAATGCGAAAAATCGCGGTTATTGAGCTTTTTAGCCTTAAGAAGGTTCAATCTTTTAGGTACATTAGAGAGGAAGAGGTCGACTTCGTGGTAAAGAATCTGACGGAATCTTGCTTGAAACAATCTTCCGTGGATTTAAGCAAAACCTTCTTCTCCCTCACCGCAAGCATCATCGGTAGAGTAGCTTTAGGACAGAACTTCCACGAGAGCGGCTTCATTATTGATCAAGAAAGGATCAAAACGCTTGTTACGGACGCAGTGGAAGCTCTAGGGACTTTCACTTTCTCTGACATCTTCCAGGGCGGAGTCGGAAGATTCGTAGACTTGCTGTTTCAACGACACAAGAAGATCAACAAAATCTTTAAAGAGCTTGATGCTTTTTATCAGCATGTGATTGATGATCACTTGAAGCCAGAAGGAAGGAAAAATCTGGATATCGTTTCCTTGATGTTGGATATGATCGATAAACCCGAAAATGCAGATTCTTTCAAACTCAATATGGATAATCTCAAGGCAATCCTCATGGTAAGAAGCCCATCAAATCATGGTTTTGTTTCACATCTTATATTAAACCACAACTATATAGAATTAGATTTTAATGTTTGTTATGTGATCTTCAGAATGTGTTTCTTGGCGGGATAGATACAAGCTCTATAATAATGATTTGGGCGATGACAGAACTTGTTAGAAACCCTAGAGTGATGAAGAAAGCTCAGGAAAATATTCGAACCATCCTTGGGGCCAAAAGGGAAAGAATAACTGAAGATGATCTATACAAAGTTGATTACTTAAAGCTCATAATCAAGGAAACATTCAGATTGCATCCACCAGTTCCATTTATCGTCCCAAGGGAAACAATGTCTCACATCAAGATCAAAGGCTACGATATTCCCCCGAGAACGCAAATCCAAATTAATGTATGGACAATCGGACGTGACCCCAAGCGTTGGACCGACCCTGAAGATTTCATCCCTGAACGGTTTACTAATAGTTCTGTAGATTTCAGAGGACAACATTTTGACCTATTACCTTTTGGTTCTGGTCGAAGGATGTGTCCCGCGATGTCAATGGCGGTTGCTACTGTGGAACTAGGTTTGATGAATTTGCTTTACTTCTTCGACTGGGGATTGCCAAATGGGATGGAAATTGGAGAAATTGACATGGAAGAATTTGGCAATCTCACCATTATCAAGAAACTACCTCTTCAACTTGTACCCCTCCGACGTTACTGATGTGGAGTCTAAAAGGCTTGACAGCATGGCAAGATCATTAGTAAGGAACGTAAGGTTCTTATAGATATTGTTGCGTTATGTAATAATTGATGTTTGAACGATACTATATCAAGAAATAATAAAGTTCAGTGTTTTATTTAGAAATAATAATTGATTTTTCATTTAGGCTGTAACTAGTAACTGTTAAAAGGAATATAAGGAATACGAAGGAAATGAATGAAAAGAAATAAAACAATAGGAAAATCTATTCCTCGCCTAATTTGATAAGAAATAATTGTAGTCTAATATTCATTAAATTTTAAGGAATGTGAAAGAACCATAAGAAACAAATATCTATCTATTTTATTAAAGTAGAAGTATTTTAACCTTTTGTTTGGCAACATAGATAGTAGTTAAAAAAAATAGTGATGTTTGGAAACATGAATAGCAGTAAGTTAGAAAAAAAAATAATGGGCTTATGCTATTAAAAAATTGGAAAACCATTACATTATGTTAAAAAGTAATGAGCTTATCTTAATTGATATACATATTCAAATTAAAATAATAATTTAAATTGATTTATATCAAAAATTCATTCAAAAATTGATTTTTGCTAACATATTTTCCAATAACCATTATAAAAATGTTTTCAATATATATAAAAAAAATACAATACAAAGCCAAATTTCAAACACCAACTTAAATAATGGGTTTTATATTTCACATAGAAATTTGAAAAATAATATGTGTGATTATTTATATGATTGGACGTACAAAATATTATTAATTATAAGATTACTTATTTGATGGTACGTATAAAATACGATTAATTATATGATAACACATATTTTTGTAACCTATGACACATATAGGATATATAATAGTGATTAGGAGTGGGCGTTCGGGTTTGTTTTCGGGTCTATTTGGGATTTCGTGTTCGGTTCAGATCTTTGAGAATTCGGTTCGGATTTGGATAACCAATTTAAATTATTTAAAAAATATTAAAATTTATTATATGCCTTAATTTTTAAAAAATCTATAAACAATAGAATATATTACATATAAATTTGAATAACATATGCCAGAGTACCTAACTTAACATATAACTTGGTTTGGTTTAAATATTTGGATAGAGAATTAATAATTATTTAAGTATTTTTGGAGTTTTGTGTATATTTTAACTATTTTAGATCTTTACGTTTGATTATTTGTATATATTTTCAAGTATTTAAATGAATTTAATTAAAAGTTTCATATATATTCTGGATGTTTTATATATATTAAATATAAAAATAATTAATATATATAAATATAAAAATCAATTTTGGATTCCCAAAATACTTCGGTTCAGATCGGATTAGGTTTCAGTTCTTCAAATACAAATTTTTTGAATAATTCAGATATTTAATCAATTTCGGTTCGGATTTGGTACTACTTATTCGGATTGAGATTGATTCGGTTCTTCGAATTTGAGTTTTTTTCCAACCCTAAGTAGTGACATAAAAAAAAATAGTATCATATTTTTAAAAAAATTTAACCGCGCGAGCGCGCTGATCAAAATCTAGTTCCTTTTGAATTGTAAGGAATGATAAAAAATTCACCATTCTCATTCATTCCCTTAGTCACCATTTAGAGCCTTATAGTTTTGGAAAACGAGTCAATTAACATCATTTTAAGTGACTTTTCCGTGAGATTACAAAAAAGAGGCGGCAGGCAGAGGGCAAGAAGGGGGATGTGGATGTGCCCCTTCCTAATCTTGTTGTTTTTTTCATAATAGTTAGTTTAA
Organism: Brassica napus; assembly: GCF_020379485.1. NCBI lineage: Eukaryota > Viridiplantae > Streptophyta > Magnoliopsida > Brassicales > Brassicaceae > Brassica > Brassica napus. The sequence goes on along the minus strand of NW_026014728.1, from coordinate 56,047 downwards.
ATTTTATTTAAATACATATAAACCAAGCATTAGTTATAAGAAAATTATTATAAGCCTCATACCAAAAATAGAATTGACATCCGCCTTCCATTTGAAGGTGTAGAGAGAAGGAACAACATATATCTTCATTGATCTGATGGAATATGGTAGTGAGTAAAGAATATGTAACCAGTTCAAGAACATAGGTTGGTACATCAATTATTTATAATAAAACTAAAATGTGACATAATATAATATATATATATATATATATATACTATTATTTGTGAAGTGATTTAGCTTATTTGTCATGATTTTCATGATTTTCATGATTTTAGATAATTTTTCTTATTTGTCATGTTTTAATTATGTTTAATCTGAGTCATTAATTTATTAATAGTTTTTAGTTGACTCCATAATTTATTAATTTAAATAATATAACTGTAAAATATGTAATTAGATATATAATTACTTTGATTTTACTTATTTTTCATGTTTTCCATGAATTTAGTCAATTTTACTTATTTGTTATATTTTTATTGGGTTTTAGCTTAGTCATTGATTTATTAATAATTTTTAGCTGAATCACTAATTTATTAATTTAAAAGAATATATGTAATGAATTTTATATATAATTAAAAACGAATTTTGATTTAATAATATTTAAATTTATATGTTATATTAAAATTCTTATTTTCTTATTTGTCATATTTTATTAGGTTTTAAGCTTTTATATAGGCTATTGATTTATTAGTAGTTTCTAACTGAGTATTTATTAATTTTCACAAAACCCGTAATGAATTTTATATATAATAAAACACGCATTTTATTTTAATAATATTGAATTTACATGTTATATTAAATAATTAATTATAAAATAATATAATAAAATTGTGAAAATATATTTAAAACTTAAGAGAATTCTTATATATATTGTGTTGCTATCTGAAAACAATATTTTTTATTATAAAGTTAAAAAACTAAGATATAAAACAGTTTATAATTAAATATTAGTCAAACAAAAATATTTATATAAAGATATTTTCTAAACTATTTCTAATATATGAGTGTTTTAAAACTTTTAACACAATAATAAATACATAGTTTGATGAACGTTTTTTTATATATATAAATAATTTGATGTTTGATTTAACTATTTAAAATCATAAATAATAACTTAACTTGTGACTGAGTTCAAAACAAATTTTCTTGCTTTTACTTTAAACCAGTTTAATCCGTGAAACACTATAGCTTTAGTTGGTGACTAGTAGAAGAATGAAAAAATAAACAAAATAAAAAATAAAATTTCTTTTGAGAAATTGAAAAAATAAAAAAAAAATGATTTTTTGTTCAATTTGTTCCTTATCAAAATTGCTTAGTGAATTTTTTTATTATAAATTCATTCCTCCATGGGGTATTTAGAAGAAAAAAAATATGATCTACCTTTCAATAATTTAACTAAAATTTCAACATAACAGGTATAAATTTTTAGAAACAAAGAATTCACCATAATTTTTATAATGCCGATTTTTGGATTAATAAAACATAAAATAATAAGTATTCGTAAGATGATTATGCTCGCATGTGCGGACAAAACACCTTGTATGATATTAATTTAGAAATTAAAGTGATATATTCAAATTGCAAAACATGCATGAAACAGAAATATACACAAAGTTAACAGAGATATTATTTTATTTTAAAGAGTTTCACGGTTCATAATCAAATTGGAGAAATATGAGAGGTCCATATGAAAAATAATAAAACATGCACTAAGCCTTATAAAAGCAAATTTTTACTCTTTATTCAATCCATTTTAAAATAATTACATTCAAAATTTTATATCAAATCAATTATGTGCATGTTTCATTTAGAATATCTCTTTAACTAACAACACAATATATAAATTGAAAACACACAAAATCCCGCGGGGTAGGGCGATTTATTACCTAGTGTTTAAAAATAATTTAAATATAATAATTGGTCAATATTTTTTTGTCTTAACTATACATTTGATTTCAAATTGGTTATTCATTTTCTATATTGAATTGCATCTATTTTTGAATTTAAACATATGATTATTGCCAGTTTTAATATAACTAAAATAAAATCAGATTAATTTACTAAATGCATTTAGTTATGTTCTTCATTTAGATAGTTTTTAACATTCGGATATTCATATTAGTACTTAACAGTTATGAAACTTTCGGCTAGAGAAAATTTTCATCCATTTAAGAATTGTGAGACGTAGTATAATTTCCGTTTGACTCCTTTATGTTTTGATCAAATTGTTTTTTTTTTCAATTTTGAAGCCCGTTAATGTCTGCTTTTTATATGGTTCAGTTTGAATATTTTGTACCCAAAATTTTAGATAGAGATGAAAACTCAAATCAAAATTATTTATTTTATAATAAGTTAGTCTTAACATAAAACCAAATATCTAATATATTATTTAGAAATTAAATAATATGTTTTTTGAAACACTAAGAAAATAAATATGTATAAAACTAAAAATTGATTATTAAAAATAAAAATTATTTTAAAAATAAAATAAGAAATGTTTTTATTTATTTCCATCAATATTTTGTAAAGAAAATATTTGTAATTACTTGAAAATAAACAAATTTTGAAAAGAAATCTTGTACATGTGTATATATAATTGATTTTTTTAAGAATCCATTATATTTTTAAATGTAATTATTTTAATATTAATACAACTCAATTAAGTATACTTTTATAACTGACTTTAGAGAAATTAACTTAAATATGATTTGTAAGAAACCTTCCAAAGGTTTGTACTTTGTAGTATGGAAGAAGATGGTTGAGACGCAGAATGAAAGAAAGGTTAAAAGGCTTAGAAATGACAATGGATTGGAGTTTTGCAATCAGCAACTGATAAATTCTGCAGAGGACAAGGAAATAGTAAGGCACATGACATGCTCATACACATCCCAATAAATGGCTTTAGAGAAAGGTTGAGCATAGCAATAATGAACAAGGAGTGTAGTATGTTGAGTGAAAGTGGCTTAGGCTTGAAGTTTTCGGCAAAGGCTGCTGCAACGGCTGTGTTTCTAATAAACAGATCACCTTTGTCAGTTATAGAGTTCAAAATAGCTAAAGAATTATGGACATCTCAGATGCCAGATCTCAACAATCTTAAGAAATTTGGTTGTCTGGTTTATGTACATTCAATAGAAGGAAATCTCCAACCAAGGGATAAGAGAGGTATATTCACAGGATATCCGGATGGAGTTAAAGGTTACATGATATTGTTTTTGGAAAATCAAAAGATGGTGTGTTGTGATTCTCATAAAGCAATAGAATTGTAAAAGAATGTTGTGCACCATGAGAGAATGAAACATGTGGCAGTCAAATATCACTTTGTTCGGGATTTGATCAGTATGGGTGAAGTTCAAGTTCTAAAGATTGCAACGGCTAATAATCCAGCAGACATATTCACTAAGGTATTACCAATGTTCAAGTCAAAAGAAGCTTTGAGAATGCTTTGGATTACTAATAACTGAAGAAAAGAAGAAGCTGAGACTGGCGAAGGGCTTAGGAGGAGTTCGGTGAAGAACTCAAAGATAATCTAGTAGAAGGTTCAGAGAGGATCCAGTAAAGAGTTCTTGTGTTTACAGAGAAGGTCATGAAGTCTGAGGAGTCATCCAAGTTTTGTGATGAGGTTAGAACTTGTCTTTTTTTTGTTAACTGAGGTTAGAACTTGTCTAAGGTGGAGATTTGAAGATATAGACAAGTTCTCTTCCGTTCAATTGGTTCAGTCAGGGTTAGAGCTACACCGGCTTGTGTGATTGTGCAATGGTTTAGTGTTAAGTAAACCAGCTCTCGTGTTCTCGGATTAAAGACAAGTGTAAGGCTAAGATATAAAGCCGTGGATTTGATCTAATACGGTGATCTAATGATGTAACAGTATTAGATCAATCATACGAAAAAAGTTGTAACAGTCGAGAGAAAGAAAAGAGATAGAAGAAAGACGATTGTAACTATACGGTGATCTAATGTTTCAGGTCGTTGGAGCCAGTGTATTGAGAGAGTTATGACCTTTTATGTAATTATTTCTTATATAAGGATGTATAGACAAATAATTAAAGATTGTATTAGGTCAACTATGCGTATAAGAAGCAAACGCCTACTACGACATTGAATAATAAGAAAACTCTTTATACCAAACTAGAATTTTGACATGGTATCAGTGCTATAACCTAAAATTATAGGTTTTCGATTCTTGACCTACTCTATCTTCATTCCTTTCATCTAAGTATTCTTGATCTCTTTATCAAGGTACTCTTCGTTCTACGACTATGACTGGAGAAGATTCTAGTGGAACCAAGGATGGTTCTACTCTCACATCTGATATTCCGTGTTTTTAACGGTTTTAAACTCGTTTTGGAGAAATTAAATGGTCGGTTTTAATTAATGTTTTGGTCTATTTGATGCGTTTTGGTGTTCTTAAGTGTAATATGCAGGTTACTAGATAGCTTGCAAGAAAAGAACGCATTCGGGATTTATTCAGAAGCAAGATGGACCGAACAATGGACCGAATGAGAAGTATTGATCGCACAGGACGTGAGATCGACCGATCCGGTACATGTGGATCGACCGATCCCACGCTTTCATGCACTAGATCGACCGATCCGGTCCATGTGGATCGACCGATCCCACGCTCTACGGGCTCCACACGCACAAACGAGCTTTTCACTCCTTTTTACCCACTCCCCTCAATAAGAGACGCAAGAACTCGACCTTTGGGACTCAGAAAAGACCAGGGGCGACCAAGAAGGAGATTTACAAGTTCTTGAGAGAGATTTGAGAGTTTTGTACTTGTTTTGTGTGATTTGTGAAGATTTGTAAAGGAGTTCATCTCAAAACCATTTGGAGAAGATCTTCTGAACCTTTCCTCTGTTTTAATACAATCTTATCATGTTTTCTTCATTAAAATCGTGTTGTTCTTGCTTAGTTATGTGTGAGTAGTCATCTAGTTGGGTTTAGGGGGTTCTCATAGGGGATTTCTTGATGTTTTGATTCATAAAACGTGTGTAGACTAAGGGATTACGTTTTGGTTCTTCATCTAATGGATTTCTTACTGCTTGAACTGAATTGATCACTTAGTTCATGATTTCAGATTGTTTGATGCACCGAAAGTGATTGTTTGAATTTCCGAAAATACTTTAGATGAGCAAAGTGTCCTAAACCTCGGAAGTTGATGTTATTGCGCTTTGTGAACATATTGAACCTGTTCTTAATGCTTGTTTAGAAATTGAAACTCAGCGGAAGTTAGTGTGGAGATTTCTATAACATAGAGAATTAGCGCTACGGAAGTAGGTTAATTCTAATATCGTGTTTGAGTTCTAGACGGTTCTTAATATATCCCTGTGTCTGCCATTAATTGTATCTTGATTAAAAAGAAATCCCTGAGAATTCCCAATGCCCAACGTTTGTTTTAAAATAGTTTTCAAATCGTTTAAATCATCTTTTTACAGCTTGTTTATGATTTGTGACACTAAAGAAAATTAAATAAAAACCATCAAAATTATATCTTTGTTCGCTGTAGCTATTAACTTGTCTGCAACTCTACGTGTGATCATCGGTCCCTGTGGATTCGATCCCGCATTACTACTGCGTACTTTACTGTGCACTTGCAGTTAGATAATCGGGTTAAAACTCGACACATCAAGTTTTTGGCGCCGTTTGATATCTTGCATATTTGCATTGTTTTATCTATTCATCCATGTGCATTTTCATCATAGAGATTAGGATTTAGACATGTTTAGGTTGCATTTTGCATACATGAGTCTCTATTAGGTACTGGAGTGCCACATGGAGTTCTTAGGGACATTTGGATGCATTTGGAGCTCAAAGGAGGTGATATATGTGATCATTGGACGAGCAGAGCAGGGGAGCGAGGTTCCGCAGCGACGTCATGAGGTCGCTCCAAAGCACCTCTCAGAGCGACCTAGCTGGAGCGACCCCGTGAAGTCGCTCGCCATACTCACCCCGTGAAGCGACTTGCCCAGAGCGACGCGCCGAGGTCGCTTGCATCTCACACACCTCTCGGAGCGACCTCCTAAAGCGACGCCATGAAGTCGCTCGCGTTCTCGTCACTCCGAACAGTCTTAGATGACCCTGGAGCGACCTCTCAGAGCGACCTATCAAGGTCGCTCCCGATCCAGAGCGACTCGTTGGAGCGACACACCAAAGTCGCTCGGGACCTCTCGCCCGGAGACACCAAAAATCGGCCCTGGAGCGACCTTCCGGAGCGACACCTGCAAGTCGCTCCGCGTTATTTTGCTGCCGAAAATCATGACTTCTCAAGGACCTTTTTGCAATTTATTTTGGACGTTTTACATTTCTAAAACCTATGTTTTAAACATCTTTGGTAGCCACCAGAGAGATTATCTTTTGATCTATTGAGAAATACACAAAAACTCTCTTGAGAAGTTCATCTCTTGGATTTTGATTGTTATGTTCTTGTGTTATTGTTGATTTCTTATCTATTTCTCTACATGATTAATCTGAAATCCAATATGGGTTTAAGAGGAATCATGGAGATTAGTGAGTAATCACCTTTTGAATTCATGGGTTAGGGAGATTAAGGGTGATTAGGTTAGTTCTAGGATGTTTTAGTGTAGATCATTCTTGTTCCTTGCTAGTAGAGTATTCCTAATGCATCTTCTGAGTTGGCCACTCAAAAGTTGATCAATAGGCATTTCCCACCCGAAAGGTGTTTGATGAAATGCCTGAGACACCTCTCCTAGGCTTTTAGTATACTTTGCCAAAGACATTTGTTGTTAAAGGTGCTAAGATAGCTAATAGACTTGTTAGTAATGATTGCTTTCATATTATTCAACCAAAGACATTTGATGTTTGAGATATGTTAGCAAATGAGCATTTATCTAGACATAGAGCTTGCTTAGAATTGTGTCTAGGCTTAAGGTTGATAGTTTGATTGATCATTTGCCATCTTTAGTTCGATACTTGATCACCCAAGGTCTAATCCCTATGCCCATGAGTTCTCTTTTCCCTTAGTCAAGAAAGTATCATTTTGTTATTGCTTTCTAGTATTAGTAGTAGTTTAAAACCCATCTAAATCATTGGTTGCACTTAGATTAAGTGAGTACTTGCATTCTCAGTGCTTTGATATCCCTCAGAACTAGTTCGACAATCACTATACTACAACATTTGTCTTAGGAGCCTTGAAAACTCCTAACATCAAATTGGCGCCGTTCCCAAATTCTAAGTAGATTTAAACATTGAGATTTAGTCACTTGCTTGAGACTAAGTCATTTTAATTTTGTTTTGTTACTGACCTTCTTCTTCTTCACCTACCTTTCACTTCAGGTGTATGAACTTGAGGAGCAGGGGTCCATCAAACCTAGTTCCAATAGTAGCAGACATCAGAGCTTTTGAGAGGGACCTGAGTAGAAGAGAACAGAACTTTATGCCCAATCTTATTCTGACCAACTCTAGTGGTAGACCACTCCCAAAACCTTTCCCTCCTTTTAGCTTTCAATTGTTTGATGAGTGAGGCCCTTCTTCGGAAAGTCTTCTTACATGTGCATAATGTTGAGAGTATCGGGAACGACAATGCTTGATCTCATTCTTGCTAGATTGGGCACTCTATTGTCTAGCTATAGGTGGGGGGGGGTGAGAGTTGTGATTATGATTTGGGAGCAATGAAAGGAAAATAAATAACTCTTTGTGTTTAAGTGAATTGTCTTACTGGGATAAGTAAAAAAAAAAAAACCTCTAGCTCAAGTTATGAAAAGTCTTGGCCCCCATTTAAAAAAAAAAAAAAAAAAAAAATATGAAAGAAAGAAAAAGAAAGAAAAAGGGGCTAGCAAAGTTGTTAGGAGCTAAGTAATGTTTTGAGGTTGTGAAAAATCCCTTGTAGATTTCAAAGAGAAGGAGTTAATGTTCTTAGGATCTTTTGGTGAGAGATGTGAGTTGGGTTTGACATTTGAGAATGATTGTGTAATTGTATGTTTGGGAAAAGGGTAGAACAATGGAGATTGAGCATTGTATGCATGAGTTGATCCCTTTCTTAGATATATTATGTGCAATGTCAAGGCTACTTGTTTCGAGAGTAAACCACCTTAAAGATTTTATGTTTCGAACCTCTTGAATCACTTGAATAAAAGCCTTCCCTTACCCAACCCAATGACTTGGACCAACTGACCATTTGCAAGAATTCACTTGATGCTATGCTTAATGTACTTGAGAGTTGGCTGATTTGCATGTGTGAATGCATGATGATGAGTTTAGGGATGAAAAGAGTTGAATAGGCCTAGAGAAGCTAGAGTATAATAAGAGAGGATGTACTAATGCTGAATTTAGATGTTGATTTGAGTGCTTTATGTGTTTCTTTTGGCTATGAGCTCTCACCTTCAAACCTCTCTCCCTATGAGTTCTAGAAAGTTCACTTGTGGACAAGTAAAAGAACAAGTTTGGGGGAGTTGATATCTTGCATATTTGCATTGTTTTATCTATTCATCCATGTGCATTTTCATCATAGAGATTAGGATTTAGACATCTTTAGGTTGCATTTTGCATACATGAGTCTCTATTAGGTACTGGAGTGCCACATGGAGTTCTTAGGGACATTTGGATGCATTTGGAGCTCAAAGGAGGTGATATATGTGATCATTGGACGAGCAGAGCAGGGAGCGAGGTTCCGCAGCGACGTCATGAGGTCGCTCCAAAGCACCTCTCAGAGCGACCTAGCTGGAGCGACCCCGTGAAGTCGCTCGCCATACTCACCCCGTGAAGCGACTTGCCCAGAGCGACGCGCCGAGGTCGCTCGCATCTCACACACCTCTCGGAGCGACCTCCTAAAGCGACGCCATGAAGTCGCTCGCGTTCTCGTCACTCCGAACAGTCTTAGATGACCCTGGAGCGACCTCTCAGAGCGACCTATCAAGGTCGCTCCCGATCCAGAGCGACTCGTTGGAGCGACACACCAAAGTCGCTCGGGACCTCTCGCCCGGAGACACCAAAAATCGGCCCTGGAGCGACCTTCCGGAGCGACACCTGCAAGTCGCTCCGCGTTATTTTGCTGCCGAAAATCATGACTTCTCAAGGACCTTTTTGCAATTTATTTTGGACGTTTTACATTTCTAAAACCTATGTTTTAAACATCTTTGGTAGCCACCAGAGAGATTATCTTTTGATCTATTGAGAAATACACAAAAACTCTCTTGTGAAGTTCATCTCTTGGATTTTGATTGTTATGTTCTTGTGTTATTGTTGATTTCTTATCTATTTCTCTACATGATTAATCTGAAATCCAATATGGGTTTAAGAGGAATCATGGAGATTAGTGAGTAATAACCTTTTGAATTCATGGGTTAGGGAGATTAAGGGTGATTAGGTTAGTTCTAGGATGTTTTAGTGTAGATCATTCTTGTTCCTTGCTAGTAGAGTATTCCTAATGCATCTTCTGAGTTGGCCACTCAAAAGTTGATCAATAGGCATTTCCCACCCGAAAGGTGTTTGATGAAATGCCTGAGACACCTCTCCTAGGCTTTTAGTATACTTTGCCAAAGACATTTGTTGTTAAAGGTGCTAAGATAGCTAATAGACTTGTTAGTAATGATTGCTTTCATATTATTCAACCAAAGACATTTGATGTTTGAGATATGTTAGCAAATGAGCATTTATCTAGACATAGAGCTTGATTAGAATTGTGTCTAGGCTTAAGGTTGATAGTTTGATTGATCATTTGCCATCTTTAGTTCGATACTTGATCACCCAAGGTCTAATCCCTATGCCCATGAGTTCTCTTTTCCCTTAGTCAAGAAAGTATCATTTTGTTATTGCTTTCTAGTATTAGTAGTAGTTTAAAACCCATCTAAATCATTGGTTGCACTTAGATTAAGTGAGTACTTGCATTCTCAGTGCTTTGATATCCCTCAGAACTGGTTCGACAATCACTATACTACAACATTTGTCTTAGGAGCCTTGAAAACTCCTAACATCACCGTTGCCGGGGACCATTTGGTCACCCTAGAGTTAATGATCAGTTTAAGACTATAGCATTTTTATTTTGTCTAATGTTTCTGTCTTTCTCTTTCTGTTTGTGTTTTCAGGTGAATGAGCGGATTTCATACTAGAAGCAAAGGACCATCGAATTTAATACCTTTGGAGTTAGAGCTCGGACGCCTAGAGAGACAAGTGAAAAAGAAAAGACTTGAGTCCGCTGAAGAGGTTGAAATGGCTGAACACCAAGAAGACCAGTTTCAGGACAACCCGCAAAATCCAATTCCTGTAGATGGACGAGAAGGCAACAATGCTGGTGATAATCAGCAGGCTGGTGTAGCTGCAAGACAACAGGCTGGAGACTATGGCATGCCTAGGATGACGCTTGCACATTATGATACACCAGATGCATTCTATGCCGATCGTTCTGGGATTCGCCCACCTCCCATTGAGAGAAGAGACTTTGAGATCAAGTCTGGTCTCATTAATTTGGTGGAGAAAAATCCGTTTCATGGAAACCCGTCTGAGGACCCGATGTATCACTTGGAACATTTTGAGCGAGTCTGTGACACCAACAGACATAATGGAGTTCCTCAAGGCGCTTTGAAATGCAGTTTGTTCCCGTTTTCCTTAGCTGATAAAGCTATCAGATGGTTAAAGTCCATCCCTCCAGGATCTCTTACTACATGGGAAGAGACAAGAGCTGCTTTTCTACAGCATTTCTTCACCAAGTCAAGGTCCACATATCTGAGAAGCAGAATTGGAAGCTTTCAGCAGCTTGATTCAGAAAGCTTTCATGAGGCTTGGGAGCGTTTCAAGGAGTACACACAGGACTGTCCTCACCATGGTTACACTGATGTGAGCTTGCTGAACATTTTCTATAATGGAGTTCATGAAGAGAGTCAAGATGCCATGGACACAGCAAGTAATGGTGATTTCATGACCAAGACTGTTGAAGAAGCTTACACCTTGCTGAACAACCTGTCATCCAGCAAAGCAAACCGCAAGTCAAGGTTTGACACCAGCCAGAAGGGTGTTGGTTATGAATCCAAGAAGATAGACGAGCTGAATGCCAAGATTGAGATGCTTCTCAAGAGAGATCAAAAATCTGTGAAATTTGTGGAGGAGCAAGGCTATCGTTCCTCACAAGAAACTGTTGGTGATGATTCAGATGATATGCAAGCTGACGTGAACTACATTGGTGGTCAAGGAAACTACAACAGAGGCTACAATCAGAACCTTGGATGGAGTCAAAATCAGCAAAATAATCTGTCTTACCGGAGCAACAATGTGGAGAATCCACAACATCAGTCCTACCCTCAGGCAGGAAACAGGCAGAACCAAAATCAGAACCAGAGTGTGTTCAACCAAGGATATCAGAACAGAAACCAATATCAGGGGAACAACTCGGGCAACTCAGGATTTCAGCAAAGGCAGCAGTTCAACAACTACCAGAATCAAGGGAATGCCTCTTCGTCGCAGTCTTCTCAGGATAACGAAATTAAGAAGATGCTGCAAATGGTGCTAGAAGGTCAGAAGAATAGCACTGCAGAGATAAACACCAAGGTGGATAACATGTATGGAGAGCTTAATGGGAAGTTTGAAACTTTGAACACCCATTTGAAAGTTTTGGAAAAGCAAGTTGCTCAAACCGCCTCCAGCAGCAGAACAGCACCTGGATTTCTACCAGGGAAGTCAGAGACGAATCCCAAGGAGTTTGTGAATGCTGTAACACTTAGGAGTGGAAAAACGATTGAGGGATCGAATGAGAAAGAGATCGACCGATCTAAAGAACAGATCGACCGATCCAAGGGGAAGGAGATCGATCGATCCGGTCCTTCTGGATCGACCGATCCCGTGTCAACAAAGCCAAATTCCTCTGAACCTGAAGAGGTGTATGTGGCGCCTCCTGCTTATGTTCCTAAGGCTCCATACCCATCCAGACCAAGGCAGAAGATCAAAGAACGTGAGTACGAGAAGCTAAAGAACCTTGTTGGGGAGTTACATGTGAGATTGCCATTCGTTGAAGCGGTGAAGATGGTACCTTCTCTTAAAAGGTACATGAAGGAGATTCTTACCGATAAGATGAGCCTAGAGCGTGGTGTGTTGATGCTCAATGAGGAATGTAGCGCAGTTCTACAAAATGTCATGCCTAAAAAGTGTGAAGATCCAGGAGCATTTGTTCTACCATGCCGCATTGGATCACTTACCTTTGAGAAGAGTCTCTGCGATCTTGGTTTAGGAGTGAGCCTAATGCCTTTCTCTGTCTCTGAGAGGCTAGGCATGACGAACTACAAACCTACAAGGATCTCCTTGGTCCTTGCTGACCGATCAGTGCGAAGACCGGTCGGTGTACTAGAAAACATCCCTGTTGGTGTTGGAAAGGGATATGTGCTTACCGATTTTGTAGTTCTGGAGCTGGAAGAAGAACCTAAAGATCCTCTCATTTTGGGCAGACCGTTTTTAGCTACTGCTGGAGCCATGATTGATGTACAGAATGGGCATATAGACTTACGTCTAGAAGACATGGTGATGAGATACAATGTGGAGAAGGTGCTGAAAAATCCGACTATTGATGGACAGACTTTCTGGGTTGATACATTGACTGAACTGGTGGAGGAAATGGATGAAGAGTTGCACACTGATGATCCTCTACAAGTCGCATTGACCAAAAGGGAGAGTGAGTTCGGGTTCATGAACCAAGAAGTGGTTGGATTTTCCGAGATTTTGGATTCAGCCTCACCGATTGAGAAGCATGTCGCCTATGTCAGCCTTGAAGACTCAGGCACCGATAAAACCGTCAAACCGTCATCCTCCCAACCAGATTGGAGTGAGGAGAATGCTCCAAAGGTGGAACTTAAAGCCCTCCCAGCTGGGCTGAGGTATGCATTCTTGGGACCGAATTCCACATATCCTGTTATTATTTGTGCTAACCTGAATAATGTGGAGACCGCTTTGCTTCTTTCAAAATTGCGAAAGTATAGAAAAGCATTGGGGTACTCTTTGGATGATATTACAGGTATTTCTCCAGATCTTTGCATGCACAAGATTCACTTGGAAGATGAGTCAAAGACGTCCATAGAGCACCAGCGAAGACTGAATCCCAAACTGATGGAAGTTATGAAAAAGGAGATTCTAAAGCTGTTGAGTGTAGGGGTGATCTACCCAATTTCAGACAGCACCTGGGTGAGCCCGGTTCATGTGGTTCCTAAGAAGGGTGGCATCACTGTCATCACAAATGAGAAGGCTGAGCTGATTCCTACCAGAACAGTCACAGGGCATAGGATGTGCATTGACTACAGGAAGCTAAACTCAGCCACAAGGAAGGACCACTTCCCACTTCCTTTCATTGACCAGATGCTGGAAAGACTAGCCAACCACCCCTACTACTGTTTTCTCGATGGCTACTCCGGGTTCTTTCAGATACCCATTCATCCAGAGGACCAAGAGAAGACAACATTCACCTGTCCATACGGTACTTTTGCCTACAGGAGAATGCCCTTCGGATTGTGCAATGCTCCTGCCACTTTCCAGAGATGCATGATGTCGATCTTTACTGATCTTATTGAGGACATTATGGAGGTTTTTATGGACGATTTCTCAGTCTACGGTTCTTCATTTACCGACTGCCTTGCTAATCTGTACAAGGTGCTGGAAAGATGTGAGGAGAAGAACTTGGTGCTAAATTGGGAGAAGTGCCATTTCATGGTGAAAGATGGCATTGTTTTGGGTCACAGGATATCAGAGCAGGGTATCGAGGTTGACAAAGCAAAGATTGAAGTTATGACCAGCCTACAGCCTCCTAGGACAGTGAGGGATATTTGGAGTTTTCTGGGACATGCCGGTTTCTACAGGAGGTTTATCAAAGACTTCTCTATGATAGCGAGGCCACTCACCCGTCTGCTGTGCAAAGAAGCGAAGTTTGTTTTTGATGCTGACTGCCTCGCTGCGTTTCAGATTCTCAAGAAGTCTCTAGTCAGTGCTCCCATTGTGCAGCCACCGGATTGGGACTTGCCATTTGAAATAATGTGTGACGCAAGTGATTACGCGATTGGAGCTGTTTTGGGGCAGAGAAAAGACAAGAAACTCCATGTGATCTATTATGCCAACCGAACGCTTGATGATGCTCAAATCAAGTATGCTACCACTGAGAAGGAGTTGCTGGCAGTAGTTTATGCTTTCGAGAAGTTCAGGTCCTATTTGGTGGGCTCGAAAGTAATTGTGCACACAGATCATGCAGCCTTGAAGTACCTGATGACGAAAAAAGATGCTAAACCGAGACTCTTAAGGTGGATCTTACTGCTACAGGAGTTTGATATTGAGATCAGAGACAAGAGAGGAGCAGAAAATGGAGTGGCAGATCATCTTTCCCGAATGAGAGTGGAAGCTGAAACACCACTAGATGATACATTACCCGAGGAGAATGTCTATGTGATCACCTTGCTGGAAGATGAGTATTTGGATCAGGCTGATTGCTGTGTCATGAGACAAATTCAGGATGATCTCCCATGGTTTGCAGACTTTGCAAACTACCTATGTGCTGGAATTGAACCACCGAACCTGAAGGGGTATGAAAGGAAGAAGTTCATGAGAGATGTGAACCACTACTACTGGGATTATCCCTTCCTCTACAAGAGATGCTCAGATGGTTTATTCAGGAGATGTGTTCTGGAGAATGAGATGCAAGGGATTCTTTTCCACTGCCACAGTTCAGAATACGCAGGCCATTTTGCAACATTCAAGACGGTTTCTAAGGTCCTGCAGGCTGGTTACTGGTGGCCTACACTTTTCAGAGACGCCCATGAGTTTGTCTCAAAGTGTGATGCATGTCAGCGAAAGGGAAACATCAGTAAGAGAAATGAGATGCCCCAAAATTTCATCCTTGAAGTTGAAGTTTTTGATGTATGGGGAATTGATTTTATGGGCCCTTTCCCATCTTCTTATGGAAATGAGTACATCCTGGTCGCGGTTGATTATGTCTCCAAATTGGTGGAAGCAGTAGCCAGCAAGACAAATGACTCTAGTGTTGTCAAGAAAATGTTCAAGACAGTCATTTTTCCAAGATTCGGGATCCCGAGAGTGGTTATTAGTGATGGCGGCTCTCACTTCATCAACAAGACGTTCGATAAACTGCTGAAGAAACATGGAGTAAAGCATAAGGTAGCTACTCCTTATCATCCTCAGACAAGTGGGCAGGTTGAAATATCGAACCGAGAAATCAAGGGGATTTTGGAGAAAGCTGTAGGCAAAACAAGGAAAGACTGGGCTGTGAAGCTTGATGACGCCTTATGGGCGTATAGAACCGCCTACAAGACTCCCTTGGGCACCACTCCTTTTAATCTGGTCTATGGAAAGTCTTGTCACCTACCTGTGGAATTGGAGTACAGTAGTTTTTGGGCAATGAAGTTGATGAACTTCGACATTAAAACCGCTGCAGAAAGGAGGATGGTTCAGTTGAACGAGCTGGACGAGATTCGGTTGAACGCCTATGAGAACACCAAAATCTACAAGGAAAGAACTAAGGCGTGACATGACAGGAAGATAATCCCGAGAGACTTCACTGCTGGAGACAAAGTCCTTCTGTTCAACTCTAGACTCAAGCTATTTCCTGGAAAGCTTAAGTCTCGTTGGTCCGGACCTTTCACCATCACAGAGGTTAGACCTTATGGAGCTGTTGTCTTGGAAGAGAATGGGAGGAAGTTCACAGTCAATGGGCAGAAGCTAAAACCTTACTTCACAGATGGAAAACCCGAAGAAGGAACCAACATTCCTTTATCGGAACCTGATCTCGCCTAAGAACAACAAAATAATCAGGCTCGCGACTTTAAACAAGCGCTGAGTGGGAGGCAACCCACATGGTTTGATTTTCTTTCTCTTTTGTGATTATATTTTCTTGTGTGAATTGATTTTCGGTTGTGTTTTTAGATGATTTTCAGGCATGTATCACGATCAGTAGAAGATCGGTCGATCCCTGTGAGCCAGAGCGGTCGATCCGTGAATAAGATCGGTCGATCCTAAGTGTATGGATCGGTCGATCTAAGATAATGCCTAAGAGACAAAAGACGAAGGGTGAGCGTGGGAGTTCCTCGGTACAGACTGCTAGGCTCAGCACAAAGGGCAATTTCCGAAAGACGGATAGTTCTCACCCTGCGAATCGAGAGATAACCCAGCAGTGGGATATACATGATGATGATTTCTACGAGCAGATGAGGGGAGTGGAAATATGTCCGTCGCGCTTCGCTCACAGAGACACTACAGATGCATTGGGGATAACCGAGGATATTGAAGCCTTGTTCGAGAAGATTGGCCTGGGGTACATCTTCGATCTCCACTGTGATTGCTATGCTGATTTGACCAGGCAGCTCCTCGCATCAGCCCGCCTCTACCATCCTGACGAGGACAACCCGGTAGCTGATAAGGCGATGTTCTCCTTCATTGTGAACAGGCGGTTCCACTCCATGACCATCTTTCAGCTGTGCGACATCTTTGGGTTTGGGAAAGGACGTCAATCTTGTGTTCCTGACTTCCCGGAACACAATGATTTCTGGAAATTCATCGCTTCAGGAAACTTCATCTCTCGAGAGGCCAAGCAAGCTAGGATTCGTAGCCCTGTTCTGCGATATGCAGTGAGAGTGATCAGCAGTGTTATCTATGGGAAGACAGAACCCGCTGCAGTGACAAAAGATGAGCTAGCTCTTCTGTTCATCGGGGCTGGACACCTATGGCCTCAGGGCGCAGACATTACCTATGTTAGCGGGAAGGACATAAACATAGGAGCTGTGATCGCGGAGAAGCTTGCGTACTTCAAAGTTTCAGACACGAAGAGATGTGGGTTTGGAGCGGTTATCACACAAATCTTAAGGCAATGTGGAGTGTTTCTTCCACCTATTGACAGAGTGGTGGATAAGAAGGGGATGCATCAGAACTTTTTCGACATGAGAGCACTCATTAGCAGCCACTACCTCACCGGCCCTTGGCGAGGTAGCATCGACAAGTCAGCCCCTCATATCTACCAGTTCCAGGACCCACAAGGGAGAGAGCAATTTGTCAAACTACCCGATACCGCCATCACCGAGCTGACTGATCCAGGTGCCC
The DNA here is from genome assembly GCF_020379485.1 of Brassica napus. Classification (NCBI taxonomy): domain Eukaryota; kingdom Viridiplantae; phylum Streptophyta; class Magnoliopsida; order Brassicales; family Brassicaceae; genus Brassica; species Brassica napus. The sequence continues at coordinate 38,980 of NW_026014728.1, read as the reverse complement.
TCATATTTCTACCACCGCCTGCATCTCTCTGCACCAGACCCGCGACACTGAAGAAGAAAGGAGTCGCATCATCATCAACACACCAGCAGACACCACATGATGATATAGAGGAGGAGCCTGAAGATGAGGAAAGTCTTTTCCCCACGGATTTCACTCCGTATATGCTGCCACCAGCACCTCCCGCTACTGCATCCGCTGCTGAGATCAACGCTTGGTCCATCAAGAGCCATCAAACCAACAACTCCATACTGCTGAAGATGTGGAAGGGAATCTGCAACATTAAGAAGGGATGCGCATCACAGCCAGCTGTTTCTGGAGATAGCGATGACGACTCAGGCGCTCACGACACCGCTGCTGGACCTGAGGCAGCGGAGGACTCTGATGATGATGGAGCATTGGAGAGGCGCTCGAAGAGGCGCACTGACCGCAACGCCTGATCGGTAATCTCTCTTGGAATTATTTTCACACCGAGACGGTGTGAAGTAAGTCTGGGGGAGGATGCTACTTATGTACCATATTGCTATTATTTCTTTTATTTTCTTACTTTATCGGATTTGATTGTGTTTTTAAAAAAAAAAAAAAAAAAAAAAAACTCTAAAAACTCTAAAAACTCTCTACGTATTTTTATCAGACCCTGTGATGATTATTAGACTATTTCCTTGTGTGCTGTGCATTACATTTCATATTGGCCATTTTTCAGGACTGTTAGCGCAGACAAACCGAGGAACCATTTGACCAAACAACCTCTCCTTAAATCTTTTATCAAGTCTCGGTGAATTGTAATCGACTCAACTATTTTTGACCATTAACGAATTTAATTTCTTTTGACCAGGAATCAACATCAGGAAACGGTACACCATATACACATTCAGAATTTTCTTTACCACATTTTACCACTCTTTAATAATCCTGGATGGCCAGACTCATCAATAGTTTGGTACCACACCTACACCTTACCCTTTTATTTCATCTCCATGCATTCTTACACGCTGATTATATGTGCATACATGTGCAAAAACAATGGAGAGATTAGGGTAGACATGGTTCATCCGACTGCTTAGGTAGGATCGGAACATTTAGGTGGTTAGATACGGACCTGTGTGTCTAGAGGTGTAAATAGAAAAATTGGGTGTTGTAAGTGTGTGATTGCATCGCAGTGTATATATTCGATTTCAGTTTGTATAAGTTTTCGTTCTGAAACTTAAAAAAAAAAAAAAAATTCATGTTTATATCTCATTCAGTAGATTTGATTTAGACATTTTATTTTTATTTTGTGTACCAGAGATGATGCGTTGTTTAAATTTGGGGTTAGAGTTTGAGATTTGTTGGGTTTTGATCATTTGAGACTTGAGCAGTTCGAAAACGTGGTTATCAATATACTCGGTTTCTCCAGCGATTTTGCATAATGTTTTGCATTTTTGGTTATCGCTGATACCCACAAACACTTGAGCCTCACCTAATTAAACACTAAAACAGCCTCCCAAACACCAAGCCCGTTATACCTGATGGAGATATCTTTGGTGGAAAGGTCACGCCCTTTTTAATGAATGTAAAGAGTTGATTACTTGAAACTGAGACTTGCAGGTCTGAAATATGGAAAGGTTTGCGCGGTCTTGGTGGAGATTTGGAACGAATGCCTTGACAGTCTCTGATTTAAGTGGTTAGCAAAATCACAAGGTAAGGTCTACTGAGGGTTAGTGAGCTCCCGAATTTTAATCCTCTTTACTTGAGGATAAGCAAAGATTCAAGTCTGGGGGAGTTGATATTCCGTGTTTTTAACGGTTTTAAACTCGTTTTGGAGAAATTAAATGGTCGGTTTTAATTAATGTTTTGGTCTATTTGATGCGTTTTGGTGTTCTTAAGTGTAATATGCAGGTTACTAGATAGCTTGCAAGAAAAGAACGCATTCGGGATTTATTCAGAAGCAAGATGGACCGAACAATGGACCGAATGAGAAGTATTGATCGCACAGGACGTGAGATCGACCGATCCGGTACATGTGGATCGATCGATCCCACGCTTTCATGCACTAGATCGACCGATCCGGTCCATGTGGATCGACCGATCCCACGCTCTACGGGCTCCACACGCACAAACGAGCTTTTCACTCCTTTTTACCCACTCCCCTCAATAAGAGACGCAAGAACTCGACCTTTGGGACTCAGAAAAGACCAGGGGCGACCAAGAAGGAGATTTACAAGTTCTTGAGAGAGATTTGAGAGTTTTGTACTTGTTTTGTGTGATTTGTGAAGATTTGTAAAGGAGTTCATCTCAAAACCATTTGGAGAAGATCTTCTGAACCTTTCCTCTGTTTTAATACAATCTTATCATGTTTTCTTCATTAAAATCGTGTTGTTCTTGCTTAGTTATGTGTGAGTAGTCATCTAGTTGGGTTTAGGGGTTCTCATAGGGGATTTCTTGATGTTTTGATTCATAAAACGTGTGTAGACTAAGGGATTACGTTTTGGTTCTTCATCTAATGGATTTCTTACTGCTTGAACTGAATTGATCACTTAGTTCATGATTTCAGATTGTTTGATGCACCGAAAGTGATTGTTTGAATTTCCGAAAATACTTTAGATGAGCAAAGTGTCCTTAACCCTCGGAAGTTGATGTTATTGCGCTTTGTGAACATATTGAACCTGTTCTTAATGCTTGTTTAGAAATTGAAACTCAGCGGAAGTTAGTGTGGAGATTTCTATAACATAGAGAATTAGCGCTACGGAAGTAGGTTAATTCTAATATCGTGTTTGAGTTCTAGACGGTTCTTAATATATCCATGTGTCTGCCATTAATTGTATCTTGATTAAAAAGAAATCCCTGAGAATTCCCAATGCCCAACGTTTGTTTTAAAATAGTTTTCAAATCGTTTAAATCATCTTTTTACAGCTTGTTTATGATTTGTGACACTAAAGAAAATTAAATAAAAACCATCAAAATTATATCTTTGTTCGCTGTAGCTATTAACTTGTCTGCAACTCTACGTGTGATCATCGGTCCCTGTGGATTCGATCCCGCATTACTACTGCGTACTTTACTGTGCACTTGCAGTTAGATAATCGGGTTAAAACTCGACACATCAACATCCAAGCCTCGAACAGGAGGTAGGCGAAGGATTGATCCCTATGATTTGTCGTCAAGCGATAACCCTGGATCTATCATCTCTCAACCACAGCTTCGAGGACCAAATTATGATGAATGGTCTTTGAATATCCGACTTGCTTTACGCGCAAGGAAGAAGTTTGGTTTTGCTGATGGTAGTATTCCCAAGCCTGATGATGACTCTGACGATATTGATGATTGGTGGGCGAATAATGCCATGGTAGTCTCGTGGATTAAACTCACGATAGCTCCGGATCTGAGCAGTTCGTTATAGCATCATGAAGTGGCGCATGATCTCTGGATGCATATTCAGAAGCGGTTTTCTGTGAGAAACGGTCAGCGAGTACAGAGAATTAAAACTGAACTTGCGAACTGTCACCAGAAGGGTTCGGCCGTCGAAGCTTACTACGGCAAGTTGACGAAACTTTGGACAAGCTTGGCCGATTTTCAAAGGGCAAAAACTGCAGAAGAAATAGCTAAGGAACGCGAAGACAAACTTCAACAGTTTTTGATGGGACTTGACGAGAATCTGTTTGGTGCTGTGAAATCCTCTCTACTCTCACGTGATCCATTACCTTCTCTTGATGAGGCCTATCAGGTTGTTGTGCAAGATGAGGAATCAAAACGTGGAAGTCGCATGATAGAAGAACGCCCTGAAGGTGCGAGCTTTACAGTTCAAACTGCTTCATCAGGTTCCCGCCAACGACATCACCCTGAACTCAGAGATCCTTCGGCGCTATGTACTTTGTGTGGAAGAACTGGACATCTTGCTCAAAACTGTTTTCGCAAGATTGGATACCCATTCTGGTGGGGAACTCGATACCGTGAGCCACCTTCAACCACACAACCTGACCGCAGAACATCTTCTGGCTCTTCGCACTCTGCTCCAACGAACTCTGTTCCTCCAAATTTGTCATCAACACGTCGTCCCGAACAAGCACGAGCAAATCAGGTGCTTGCGACTGCTCCGATTTCATCAGCGATGACTGCCATAACTGATGCTGATCATGTGGGTTTCACGGGATTGAATGATCAACAATGGAGGAATCTTGTTCATATGCTTAACGATCGTAATTCTGGTGATCACGATCATCTCTCAGGTATGTATTTCTCTGGATCTTGGATTATAGATTCTGGAGCCTCGAATCATATGACTGGTACTCTTGATTTTCTTACGGATATTGGTGATATGGCTCCAATGCGTATCAAACTTCCTGATGGTCGTTTTACTACTACAAATCGACAAGGAAAAGTCTACCTTGGTTCTCAGCTACGTTTGATTAACGTGTTCTTTGTTGAGGGATTGGATTGTCATCTCATCTCTGTATCTCAGTTAGCGAAAGATAATGGTTGTATCGTCCAGATGTCTGATAGAATTTGTGTTGTTCAGGACCGCATCACTCAAACCCTGATTGGAGCAGATAAGGAGCTAAACGGATTGTATTTCTTTTGTGGAGTGGCAGTTGCAGTGATGACACAAACTCAGACCCTACCAGCAATGGAAGTGTGGCATCGTAGATTTGGGCATCCAGCCTCGACCGCAATGGAGATGATGCGTTTTCCAGATTCTAGTAGTAGTTTCACTTTTGATTCGAAGACTTGCGATATTTGTATTCGAGCTAAACAATCCAGAGATTCTTTTCCTATAAGCATTAATAAAACTACAGAGGTTTTTGAGTTGATTCATTGTGATCTTTGGGGTCCTTACCGAACACAAGCTTTATGTGGATCACGTTATTTTCTCACTATTGTTGATGATTTCTCGCGAGCTTTATGGATCTATTTACTGCCGGATAAATCAAAGACGATGACAACTCTCAAAAATTTTATTGCGTTTGTTGAAAGACAATTTGGACGCAAGGTAAAGACTCTTCGTAGCGACAATGGTACTGAGTTTGTTGCATTACGCGGTTTCTTTAAGGACAAAGGGATTGTACATGAGACGTCATGTGTTGGCCCACCACAGCAAAATGGTCGGGTTGAGTGGAAACATCGACATATTCTAAATGTCTCTAGAGCACTTCGGTTTCAAGCAAATCTCCCTGTCGAATTCTGGGGATATTGTGTGCTTGCAGCATGCTACTTGATTAATCGCACACCAACGACTATTATCAAAGGAAAATCACCATACGAGATACTGTATTCGTGACCTCCTCCACTTGATCATCTGCGAGTGTTTGGTAGCTCATGTTATGTTCATAATCAGAGACATGGAGGGGATAAATTCGCGCCTCGGGGAACTCCTTCTGTGTTCATTGGGTATCCATTTGGTCAGAAAGGTTGGATTGTATATGATCTTGACACTGGCAGGATATCTACATCACATGATGTGGTTTTCAGGGAAAATGAATTTCCATTTGCCACAACAGTTACTGAAACGTCCTCCTCTCTGCAATCTCCTTTGATACAGCAACATACTAGTATCGATGATGATCCTCTGCTGTTTGATTGTCCTGCCTCTGTTCCGTCTCCTTTGACGGAGTTGTTGCCTGGCCCTGTCTTGTCTACCACAACTCCGGCTACACTGGTTCCTTTATCTGAACCCAACAACACTGATGATCTTCTTTCCACGCCAAGTTCATCTTCTCCAGTGTCTCTGCAAGCTCCAATAGTGGTTGCAGACTTGCAGAGATATTATCTGATTCGTCGTCTCCTCATATTCTTGATGAAACAGAACATGGGAGAGGCCGTCGGAATAAAATTCCTTCTACACGTCTACATGGCTATGTTACCAATACGACCCATGCTGGATCAGACAGCGATTTTACGGAGTCGTCGTGGTACCCTATTGATGATTATGTTGATTGTACTCATTTTTCTCCAGAACATCAGGCTTTCCTTGCAGTTATCACATCTGGTGTGATCCCTAAGACTTATGCTGAAGCCTTTACTGATGAGAAATGGCGTGGGGCAGTTGGGAACGAGATTGATGCCTTGGAAGAGAGAGGTACTTGGACGGTGGTGACATTACCGGTTGGAAAGAAAGCATTAGGCTGCAAGTGGGTTTTCACTATAAAATATTGCGCTGATGGAACTATAGAAGGATATAAAGCGAGATTGGTAGTCCTGGGAAATAATCAGACTGAAGGAGTTGATTACGAAGAAACGTTTGCACCAGTGTGTAAGATGGTTAGTGTCCGCTCTTTCCTGCAAGTCGCTGCCTCTTGTGATTGGGAAGTCCATCAAATGGACGTCCACAATGCCTTCTTACATGGAGATTTGGACGAAGAAGTTTACATCAAGTTTCCACCAGGCTTTCGAACTCCTGATACGACGCAAGTCTGTCGCCTACATAAGTCCCTCTACGGACTTAAACAGGCGCCTCGTTGTTGGTTCGCTAAGCTCTCCGAGTCTCTTAAGGAGTATGGTTTTATTCAGGATGTCTCAGATTACTCCTTATTTACCTTCGTACAAGGTGAGGTCAGACTTCATGTTCTCGTCTATGTGGATGATCTACTCATCACTGGGAGCTCTCCTGCAGCAATTCAAGTTTTTAAAGAATATTTGAGCTCATGTTTTCATATGAAGGACCTTGGGCACTTGAAATATTTTTTGGGCATTGAAGTGGCTCGAAGCTCTACTGGGATCTATCTATGTCAACGCAAGTATGTACTCGACATCATCTCCGACTCTGGTCTTCTTGGTGCCAAACCAGCTTCTCATCCTATCGAACAGAATCATCAATTAGGCAAGTCAACAAAGGCGCTTTTACCGAATCCATCATTGTATCGGCGTCTTGTTGGTCGACTGATATATCTTGGAACGACTCGCCCAGACCTATCGTATGCTATACACTGCTTATCCCAGTTTATGCATAAACCGACTACTGAGCATTGGGATGCTGCACTAAGAGTTGTACGATATCTGAAAGGTAATCCGGGACAGGGTATTTTGCTCCGTTCGGATTCTGATCTTCGTCTGTCTGCTTGGTGTGATTCTGATTGGGCAGCATGTTCTTCTAGTCGTCGGTCTCTTACTGCCTGGTTCATTCAACTTGGTAGCTCTCCGGTGTCCTGGAAAACACGTAAACAGGATCGTGTCTCGCGTTCATCAGCAGAAGCTGAATATCGCGCCATGGCAGACACGGTGAGTGAAATTATATGGCTGCGTGCTCTATTAGAGACACTTGGAGTCGACTGTTCTGCTGGTGTAACTCTTCACTGTGACAGTATGTCTGTGATATATCTGAGCAAGAACCCGGTTTTTCACGAGCAAACAAAGCATATTGGAAAGGAGTGTCATTTCATACGAGACGAGATTCTGCGAGGGGTGATCATTCCAAAACATGTTTCGACAACTACTCAACTTGCGGATATTCTTACTAAGACTCTAGGACGCAAGGAGTTTGAATCTTTTCTCTCCAAGTTGGGTGTTTGTGATCTCCACACTCCAACTTGAGGGGGGTATTAAGAGAGTTATGACCTTTTATGTATTTACTTCTTATATAAGGATGTATAGACAAATAACTAAAGATTGTATTAGGTCAACTATGCGTATAAGAGGCAAACGCCTACTACGACATTGAATAAGAAAACTCTTTATACCAAACTAGAGTTTTGACACAGTGTATATTGACAAACAGAGATCGTAGAGGTTAATACGAGAGGAAATACCTTCACAATATACAAGCACATATTTCTTAAGAGAATATCCTAAACTTGGTATACAAGATATAAACTCAAAGAATAAGAAATTATGCGATATATCATGATCCAATATAAGATAGTCTTGTGCGATTTACCTGCTTACAAAATCACATTCACACCTAGTATATATGCCAAATTACGTTGACAAAGAAAATATAAGCCAAATCAGTCTTAACTACTACAATGCTAATCAAATCTTATTATTGACTCTCTTTGCTTGAATCTCTAATCCGTCGCGAGCACCACGAGCATCTCCACCACCAAAAAGTTTCTCAATCTCTTCCAATGGCACTCCTTTCGTCTCCGGCAACATAAAGAAGAAGAACCACCACGCTACAACCGCGATTCCAGCGAACATGAAGAACACACCGCCCATCGTGATCGTCTTCATAATTGTCAGAAAACTCATAGACCGTTGCGTTCATGATCCTATTAACCGCAACGCCTATGCTCGCTCCCTGAGCCCTAAGTCTCAACGGGAATATCTCAGAGCTGTACACCCACGTTATAGGCCCAAGCCCGATCGAGAAAAACGCTACAAACGTGTACGCAGAGACGATGCTCAACCTCAAGGCCCACACTAACCGCCCGAAACGGTGAACCATCGTGAGACCAATCGCTAAACTGGTCGACGCAAAAACCATACCGCCTGTACTCGTCAGCAGAAGCTTTCTCCGACCTACCTTGTCCAGCAAGAAAGTCGCTATTACTATTAAAACAGCCTTGGTTAAACCTACACCGACCGTGGCTAGTAAGAGCTTGTCTTTTGAAGTCACTCCAGCTTTCTCGAAGATCTTTGGGCTGTACAAAACGACGGCTTCGATCCCAGTCGCGTGCTCGAAAAAATGTATCCCCAGAGCCGCGATCAAGATCAAACGCACCGCGGGTGTAGGGTTTATCACCAGCTCTCTCCATACACCGCGGCCAACCGCTTTAACCGCTCCATCTTCCTCTATCTCTGCAGCGGCTAAAATGTCCCTGAAGCGTTCTTCAGCTTCTTCTTCGGTGTTGGATATCAAAACCATGATTTTCTTGGCCTCTTCTAACCTACCTTGCATCACAAGCCACCTCGGAGATTCAGGCATTTTCAAAATCCCAAACGCTAATATCATTGAAGGAATCGCTGCGAGTCCAAGCATCAATCTCCAGCCGAGTTTCAACGCCAGTTTTCCGAAGCAGTAGTTCGAGACATAGCCTAGTAAGATCCCTAGACTAATACAAAGCTCAGGGAGCGAAGTGAGAAAGCCTCTGTGTGAAGCAGAGGCTATCTCGGCTGAGTAGACCGGAGCTATCATTAGAGCAAACCCTACACCCACTCCAGCTATACATCTTCCTACCATTAAAACGGCGTAGTTTGGACCGTAACCCATAACAACCGATCCAACTAAGAATATCACGGAGGAGAGAGCAATGGTGTAACGCCGACCGATGACGTCAGATGTTTTTCCCGCCGTTAAAGATCCAACGAGAGCACAGAGATTCAGGATGCCCATCAAAACTTCTACCTGATTATCGTTTATTTTCAGATCATCTTGTATAAATATCCGTGCGCCGCTCAGAGCAGCGGCATTAGCGGATTAAAAGAAGTTCATGGCCTGGGGTTTATAGGGCCGAAAAATAAAAAGAAAAGTTTTAATGGGTTTAATTCGGTGATCTGTCTCGTTGGAGTGAGCCCGTATGATACAGGTTCAAGCCACGCGTCGAACAGGCATTGGCCGCGTGTTATCGCGTCGAAAGCAAGAAAAATCGCGTAAGAGGATTCATTTTCTCATCTTTTTTCGAAAGCTAGGGTTTCTCTCTGTGGGAGGAGATTTCTCGTGCGACGCGACAGCCGGAGAATTTCTCGATCGAATCGACGTCGGAGTCTCTCGTAAACGATCTCAGGTGAGTATCGACTACTTTTACGGTTTCATTGAATCTTTTTGGGGTCGAAAGCGTTATCGGTTAATTGAAAATCGATTTGGGGGTTTTGATGTAGGGTTCAAAATCGATATGGAGGTTTCCATTTAGGGTTAATTATCGTCATGCGGGTTCCATTTAGGGTTCGTTTCTCGAGGATTTGAAATCGATTTGGGGGTTTCTACTTAGGGTTCCAAAACGAGTTTCTGGTTACGCTCTACCGTTTATTGTGTTCTAATATTTGCTTTTTCTGGTACAGATGGATCCCGCAGAAGAGAGAAGAGAGACAAAGAGGCAGACGGAGTTGATCAACATGCAAGGATACGTGGCAGATTCAGAATACGGGATTCCGACGAGGTGTCCCTGCGGAGGGAGAATCATTGACGATGTTCGGGGGAAGGACGACTACGACACTCTTCCTGGGAAGCGGTTCTTCACCTGCAAAAACTACAAGGTAAGCGCTTCTTCTCAATTAAATTATTTCCATTTAATTGAGTTTCTAACGAGATTCTCACATGTGTTTTTGTGGTTAACAAGGCTGATGGGTTTCATTACCGTCAGCCTTGGGTGATTGGTGTCCAGGAGCATATTGAACGTCTCACAAAGCGTCTGGAGGAGGTTGAGTTGGTGATCAACTGGGTCCCGGAGGTCAATAATCAGATTGAGAGGCTGGAGGTAATGTGACTTGCATTTTTTTTTGTTTAAAATTTGTAATATTTTCCTTATTTTTTTATTAACGGACTAACAAATTGTGATTGTTTTTTACATGTCCAGGCAGAGGTTAAAGCCCTCAATGGAGAGGTTGATAACCTCACTGGGCAGGTTTATAACCTCTCAGTGCAGGTCGCGGACTTGGAGAAGCTATGCTTCGACTGAAAAAAAGGTAACACTCAAGCTTAATCAATTCGAGTGCTAGTTAGAGTTGAATTTGAACTGAACTATGTGCACTAGGTTGAGTTGAATTTGAAATGAATGTTGATGAATGGTTGAGTGTTAACCCTGTGTACTTGTGTTTTGGTTGGTTGCGTAATCAATTCGACTGCTAGGTAGAGTTGAATTAGAACTGATTTGATGTTTATTGAATACTGTCTGTGTAGTAGTTGTAGTTTTAAAAACTTTAATCAATGTTTGGTGGTTAGACCCACTTTAATTTTTTGTCCTTTCAAAGTCAAAACTAGTATAAAATCATAGGCAATCTTCTTCTGAAAACACAAACCAAAGTTTAAACCCATTTATCTAAAATCTAAATGGATCCTTTTAACTTTAACTCTCCCGGGTTGGTTAACCTACTAGTCTCTCAGAGCAGTCAAACAATAGACTTAGGGTGTTCTGAGGTTCCTAAACCGGCGTCAAAGCGAAAGTGGACAACCAAAGAAGACGTTGTCTTGATCAGTGCTTGGTTGAACACCATCAAGGATCCAATCGTGAGTAACGAGCAGAAGGCAGGCACGTTTTGGAAGCGCATAGAGGAGTATGTCAATGCTAGTCCTCTGCTCATTGGCTCCATTCCTAGGGAGTGGAGTCAATGTAAGCAGAGGTGGGGAAGGGTTAATGAGCAGGTCTGCAAGTTTGTTGGAAGCCATGAAGCCGCGCTGAAGGAGCAAGCGAGTGGGCAAAATGAGAATGATGTCATGAAGGCTGCCCATGACATCTTCTTTAACGACTATCTTGTCAAGTTCAGTATGGAACATTGTTGGAGGGAGCTTAGGTTTGATCAAAAATGGAGATCACACTCATTCTCGAAAGATGGTGCAAAGGAGAAAAGGAAGGAACCGGCGGAGGAGGTTCCTGCGGACCAAGATGTTAGGCCTCCTGGCGTTAAGGCTAGCAAAGCAGCCAAACGCAAGAAGCACACGAATGAAGCAGCTTTTGATCAGATAGAGAGCATATTAGCTGCGAAAAATACTATATCCAAACAGAAAATCCTTGATCGCTTGCTAGCAAAAACTGAAGCTACACTTTCTCCACAAGAAGTGTCTCTTAAAAATAAACTCATTTCTGAAATGCTTTGATAGGGTCAGTTGGTTAATTGCATTTGATATGAATTTTTAAGTTAATTTTTTAGTTGGATAATGCTCGATATGAACTTGATTGCATTTGATATTTGCTGAATATGCTTTGGGTTGCAGGTTTGCAGGTCACGGGTTGCGGTAGGTGGATGCGTGCGTGTGGACGTGTTGTTAGTAGGTCTCGGCTTCTTTTGGTATCAGGTCACGGGTTCTCTGTTTGATTCACGGGTGAATGTAGAATTTTGAATCTTTCTACACTTCTTTTAACTTCATCGGCTTTAATGGGTGTATGTACCCACAGGTTGTGTTTTGAACTCACGGGTGTATGTACCCACGGGTTCTATTTTGTACTCACGGGTGTATGTACCCGATCAACATGTAAAATATGTCTCTTTATATAATCTATGTTTCACACTTCTGTTTGTGCAACAACTCTTTCACTTCTCTATATATTAATTGTTGTTTCATCTCAACTATCACCACTCTAGCATTGATTCTTCACTCTTGCATTGATTCCTCTCAACTATCACCACCCTTTCATTCACTTCTCAACTATCACCACGATTTTTTTCAACCATCACCACAATTCCTCGCAACTATCACCACGATTTTTCTCAACCATCACCACGATTCCTCGCAACTATCACCACGATTCTTCTCAACTATCACCACACCTTCATACACTCCTCAACCATCACCACTTGCATTGATTCTCCACACTTGCGTTGTTCCTTGCATTCAACCAAAAGAAATTAATTCTCAATCCGTAGAGGTTAGTAATGTTTTTATAAGTTATATTTTTATAAGTTTATAAAAAAATTAAGTAATGGAAATTTAAATTAATATTTTTAAATTTAAAAAAAAATGATAAAAGACAACACTACATACCATATAGACAAGGAAAAAATGTTATGTTTTTATAAGTTATATTTTTATAAGTTTATAAAAAATTTAAGTAATGGAAATTTAAATTAATATTTTTAAATTTAAAAAAAATGATAAAAGACAACACAAAAAAACGATATAGACAAGGAAATAAATGTAATGTACTTATAAGATAGTTATATTTTTATTAGTTTTTTATAAATCCCTTTTGCCTTTTATAGGAAGTAAATTGCTTCAACAATGTCTTCCTCATCAAGTGATGAAGTAGATGAGTATTTAGAAGAAATGGTCGACGAAGTTGTTAATAATTTCATTGACTCAGTAGTTGATGGTCAAGCTAACAACCCGAAGAGACGAGCTTATATCGAAAGAAATCGGGAATGTGGACACAATCAACTATTGACCGACTATTTCAACGAAAATCCCACATACCCATCGGAAATGTTTAGGCGGCGTTTTCGAATGAACAAGTCATTGTTCCTTCGCATTGTCGATCGCCTAAGTACTGAAGTGCCATACTTTCAGCAAAGAAAAAAATGCTCACGGAAGGTTCGGGCTATCTGCACTTCAAAAGTGTACGGCAGCTATACGTATGCTGGCATACGGTCAATCGGGAGATACATATGACGAATATCTCCGACTTGGTGAAAGTACGGCACGTTTATGTTTGGAAAATTTTACTACTGGGATAATACAATTGTTTGGACAGCAGTATTTACGAAGACCTAATGAGGATGATCTTCAACGATTACTCGATATTGGAGAGGTACGGGGGTTCCCAGGGATGATTGGCAGCATCGACTGTATGCACTGGGAGTGGAAAAAATGCCCAACGGCTTGGAAAGGTCAGTACACACGTGGTTCAGGAAAGCCGACAATTGTCTTAGAAGCTTTTGCATCACAAGATCTTTGGATATGGCAAGCATTTTTCGGATTACCAGGTACCCTCAACGATATCAATGTTCTTGATCGGTCACCAGTTTTTGATGATATTTTACAAGGTCGAGCACCAAAAGTGAAGTTCAAGGTCAACAACCACACTTATCGTATGGCCTACTACCTTACTGACGGGATTTATCCAAATTGGTCAACATTTATCCAATCCATCCCACTCCCTCAAGGTCCTAAAGCAGAGCTATTTGCCGAACGTCAAGAATCCACCAGAAAAGATGTCGAACGGGCTTTTGGAGTATTGCAATCAAGGTTCGCAATAGTTAAAAATCCAGCTCTACTATGGGACAAGGAAAAGATAGTATGGATTATGAGAAGTTGTGTCATATTGCACAATATGATAGTAGAGAACGAACGAGACGGATATACCCAAATTGATACATCTGAGTTCGAGTCAGGAGAGTCAAGCAGAAGTTCCAAGGTGAAAACGAGAACAAGTTTTAATATAGGTAATATGTTAGGCATTCGCAATGAAGTTCGGGATTCAGAGAAACATCATCTTTTGAAAGCGGATTTAGTTGAAAATGTATGGAAAAAGTTTGGTAATGTAGATGAATAATCTTTCTATGTTCATTAATATTCTTAATGTATTTGAATATTCTTAATGTATTGAATAAAAAGTTTTCAAATATTTAAAAAAAATATTATTTTATTCCTATGAACCCCTTCTTCAGGTTCACTAATGCAGATACACAAACGATAGAAGTTCATCACTATTCATGGTCCCATCAAAAAATATTTAAAAAATCCTATGAACCCAAAAGGGGGTTCATTGATGCGGATGCTCTCATAACTCCCGTATCTAAGCACAAACAAAAAGAACAAGAAGATTCATTAATATAAGGGTTTTGGTTGGACGGTAAGCATGCAAAGCAAGCATCATATAACGTGGAAAAATATCCGTTTTGGTATGATATAGAGATTTACCATATCCGAAGATGATTGAAATGATGGAAGCAACGACAGCACACCCGAAAGCGAATTTGTTCATATGGGTTGGGTTTGGATTCGACCCGGGTGAATTATGACCACCAGCGTGAACCATGGTGAGTCTTTTTTCTCCTCTCTTTTTTGTTACGTTTTTTCTTAGGTTAAATGTTCCAGTAGCTTGGAGTATTGATATGTGTCTTTCTTTGTATATATAGACGCACTCACACACATGAGTCATGACTTTTGGTTGTCACTTAGACCATGATTAACTCGGGTTCTTAGAGTGGAGTTCTTAGCGGAAATTAAGAAACTGTTTCTTAACTTTTAACTAGAAAAGCTAAGAACCGGTTCTTAAAGTCTTTATTTAAGAACCGGTTCTTAGTTTTTTTTAGTTAAAAGTTAAGAAACAGTTTCTAAACTTTCGCTAAAAACTCAATTCTAAGAACCCCGAGTTAATCATGCTCATAGTGGAAAATGACGCTCATAAACTTCAACAGTGGTTGCTCAGAAAAAAAAACTTCAACAGTGTACTTCAACAGTATTCGCGGGTCCCAAGTATTCTGTTTGGTACGAGAATTAGATATTTACGAAATATAATAAACTTTTCGGTAAAAACGAAATATAATATTTCCTAGCTAACTTAAGATTTTGACCTCAACGAAGAAGTAGGAGAGAACAAATTGAAAAGAACTCAAACAAAAACAATCGGAAAATATTGTGCACATGTTGTCATATAAGTGCTTTAAAATTGCTTTTAACATGTACAAAAAGGTTTATGAAAATATTTTTTTGAGATAATTTGCAGTTGTCTGGCGGGCCGAAGCCCAACCGACTAATCTCCTAAAAAATTAAATATCCATGTCGCCAAGTCATACAAATGGATAAATCTGAGTTTGGTAGATTTTAAACCGGGAGTTCTTAACACCTTTCGAAACCTGTCGTACCACTCAACTACGCTTTTGTGGTTAGTTTATGTTAAAAGCAATATATATAGTACTTAGAGCATCTCCAAAAAGATTCTATAGTTTAGAGTTTTCAAAACTCTATATTTAAAGTTTCAAGCTGTTTTTTTTCAAAAGCAAAACTTCAAAATTAACTTCAAAATTATTTGTAATTTACACTATGATCCTTTTATTTTTCATAATTAATATAAATTCATAAAACTATTATAAATAACAAGCACATATATAAAAATATTACAGTAATATTAATTAATTCTTACATTAGAATATAAAATTATAAACAGAAATGCATAATTAAATATTAAAATACAAACAAAATATCACATTATTCTATAAAATTACTTCTATAATGCTTCATTTCCGGTACACAAAATTTGTTTGGACAATTTAGAGGTTCCGGAGAAAATTACTAGAGTATTAGTGTTGCTATAATATTTAAATTTGTGAAATAATTATGTCTTCATGTATCTTCTTAAAAAGTTTTTTTTATTAAGTTTTTTTTGTAATATTCTTGTTGTCTAATTCTAGTTTTAAAATATTATTAATCTTATTTTAAATTTTTTATTTAATTTTATGTGTAAAATTTGAATTTATAAAAATAAATTTTAAACATCTATGATATACAACGTCATTATGATGTTATATTTGAAAGCCCTTAGTCAAAAAAAATTATTATGTTATACAAACCATTTAAAAATGACAAGTTAAAAGTCCCTATCTTCTTCACTTTCGGCATTTTCCTGATATGTGTAAAAGTGGTATATATCCTTTAAAGATTCGTTTCCACATTTATATAACTTGGTGGCGTGCATGTTTTGTTGTACATACGTACTGTAGCACGGTTATATCTGTAAGAGCTATCATTCCAGTTTAAGGTTTCTACTTGACCTAAATAAACAGGAACAATCAATGATGCTAAATTTAGATATATATTAATATTTTTGTTCTCTTTAATCTATATTGTATTTGAACTATTTGCCTCAATAATAAACTAATTCAAATTAACTTTTTTGTCTTTTAAAACTATTAAACATGGTAAGCCTTCAAAAAAAAAAAAAACTATTAGACATGGTAAAAGGACTAGTTATGTGAAGTACTGCTCCAAGGAGAACGTGTCCAAATGGACCCAACGCTTATAAGATGTGGAGGGGATGCTCGTGGTGCCAACGTTGGTAAAACAGTGAATGTGTTTTCTTTTGTGTGTTTCTATTCCTTTCTCTTACAACAGAAAATAGAGTATATATATATTATATTTATTTATTTTTTATTTTTTATATATTGTAATATTTGATTTCTGAAATATGGTGAGCTGAAAACGAAAGATCCGTGACAAACATAGTTTTTAATTGATTTCCTGAACGACGTTAACTGTAATGAAAAACTATACCCAAACAAATGAATATTGAATACTTTCACCTTTTTAAATTTTTTTTTATATTTAGTCACTATTACAAATCAAAACGTGAACGAGAGCACTAACTCGGAAGAAATCATGGATGAAGTTAAACGAATTTGTTGGGTAAGAAATGATAAATTCAACCACGCATTCGGAAAGAAAATCTTATTATGGAAAGCCAACTGAGAATAGACGGATCTAAATTAAAAATATATGCGTTTTTGCCCTTTTAACAAGATAATCCACACGGTTATTAATACAACCACACGTTCACAATTTAATAGTCTTCATGTACAACTAGTTTTTTTTAATTAGTTTTCTTTTCAATCCAAAAATATGTTGTTTTTAATGTGGTCAATCTGTTAGACTTAATCAGTTACATGTATCTAAAGTTCAAGTCCAACCAGTGTGACGGATAAATTATTTTCATCAATACTAAAAAGAGAAATCTTCTGGAAGATGAGAAAGAGAAATTTAAAGTGAACTTGTTAAGATTATTTGGGACGCATATGCCAAACACAGCCAGAAAGATAAGTTTTGGGGACTCTCCGGCTCAGTTGATAACTTGGGTAGGTTAGATCATATGGGCAGATCTTATTTTCCTCTACTCTATTCAAATTTTCTTAAAACAGTTTTAAAAAAGAAAAATAATTAACGTCATTCTTAAGTTTATCAGTGGGAGCCATTTTTAAGAAGTCTACAACAATCTCCATCCATTCAAGAAGTTAACCATCATATCTCGACAAAGTTTGTTTTAAATTATTTCTCGCGAAACTCAAACTGAATCGCTCTTCCCTCTATACGAAAAGACTCCAAACATAATATAATAGACTCTGATATACTTTTTTTTTTTTTTTTTCATCAACTTATAAAGACTCGCACAGAATCTAATATACTCAATGATATACTTTTGATAAGAAATGCGTCTTCTGTCACCGGTGTTTTTATTATATGCATATTCCACGTACATGATGTTAATGAGCTTGCCTACCCTAAGTGTGATGCGCCCTAAATCGGGAAGGATAACTTTAGCTGGGTGTTAGATATGATCAGAGAAGGCAAATGACACTTCTGGAACTGAGATTGATTGAAAGGATCATCAAAAGATGCGGAATGGCTCTTGATATACCCACGATCTAAGGCTAACCACCTAAGAAATAATATAGTGTGTTGGCTAACCACCAAACAACACACAAAGATGAATTGACTGACCACCAAATCAACAAGCCGGTTCACACCAATAAACTAGCTAAAGAACTCTCTCTCTCACTTAGAGAAAAGAAGAAAACAAAAAATAAACTCAAACTTAGACTGATTTTATTCATAAAAGAGTTTACATATTTATACTACATGTGGTCAAAGAAATACATAATTATTTGTGAGAATCACACATCTAGGAAATGAGAAATTTGACTAAAAAATAATAAATGAGTCAAAGTTGCTGAGTTTGAGGTGGACTGGTCAAGGAGACCCTTCGACTACTGTTCAGGTCATTCTGGTCGTTCTGGTCCATGGTGGTAAGGATCAAGACGTGGGCTGGACGATCCGTACGGCTCAAATTCGCGTGAACTGAAGATCACCTGATTTGCAAATTGCATAACTCCCACATCTGAACTCTGTTTGATCAGATTCTTCTTCGAGGACATTCTCCAAGTAAAAAATGAAAAAGCATATACCAACGTTTGTAAGTAGCAAAAATGTTAATATTAATATATATATATTAAGTTATATCTTTTAGGTAACATGTTACTATTTATTTCATAACATTTTGGAGTGAATTATTTGCATATTTTTTCTATATTATTTAAAATTTTAAAATTATTTGATTAATTGTTCTTTGTGGCAAATCGAACTAATGATTCCATTTAGCTTCTTTTTACTATATTTTTGTTGCCTAAATAATAGTACATATTCCATTAAACTTATACGCCACATCATTTAAATTTGGACCATATTTATAAGAAGTTGCTTTGGTAAACAACTTGTTTTCAAAAACAATTCGCAATTGTTTTATTTCCACATAAAGGAAATAAACAAACAATTCGTTCATAGTAATTTGTTTTGGCGATATATGAATAAAAAATACGACACTCTATTTAATTATTCCCTATCGCTAAATCAGTATACTTATAGAACACAATTAAAGAGACTTTTTATTGTATCCTCGAAGTTGAATTTGGTTTCTTCGAGATTATCTCGGTCTTACACATAGAAAGATTTTGAATCAAGAGGGAACATGATTAACCCCAGTCTCTTAATTGAGGTTCTTAGCTTCGACTAAGAGATGATTCTTATCTTTTCTTTGATTTTAACTAAGAAAAACTAAGGACCGTCTCTTATATAAGAGATATAAAAATCGTTTCTTAGCCGAAAAGTGTTAAAAAAAAATATCAAATCATGAGTTAAGAACCCCGACTAAGAGACCGGGGTTAATCATGCCCTATTGTTCCAAGAAGCCATATGGAGTTCTCCTTTAGCTACAAACACTTTTTTATTCTGGTTTAAAATACATTGTCCACAATTTAGTTTTATTTGGATGTCGTAATCTTTACACTGTTTAAGAAAATTTTAGGTACAAAAAGAACTTAGGTTTCAAATGAAGTTGCCAACATGGTCACCACCTAAAAAATAATTTCCATTTCTCAAATTCCATTAAAAAAAACTCAAATCCCATTAGCCAAATTTTTTTTTGGTAAAACCCATTAGCCATTTTTTATAAAATAATTATGCTTATTGCATCTTGTGTGTGCTTTTGTAAACTCCCATATTCACGGCTGGTTTGGATTAAGCTGGAGGTTGTCAAAACAACTAAAGCTTTCTTTTTTTTTGAATGAATCAACTAAAGCTCTTTATTGTCAGCTTTATAACTTGGCCGCCCAATTGATGTGCTTCTATACCAAATTTTGCATTCAAACACTTTATTGGCTTGTTTCAACATGCTCACGCCACATTGCAAGCATGCTGATTCATTTTAAGATTTTAGTAACTCTTACTATCCTGAGCAAGGACTTTGGGATGAATCTTATAGGGAAATACTTGCTGAAGTTGAAATACTTGATTTCTCTATTGATGTCGGACTTCTTAAATAGATTAAGATCCATGGAAAATGCAACTTTCAATGGTAACCTTTAGTAGATTCTACTTACTTTGAATGTTCTCTCATCTCATCTTACGCCCTGCCCCTTTCCAATGCTGCAGGTTCTCAATGTCTTTTACTCTAAGCAATCAGAAATGTTTTTTAGTCCCAATTGAAATAGTACTTGTTGGCTCGGATAGCTCATTAGTTTGGACTGTTTTTGGAGTTAGAGATCACATTTCTGCAGCACACTTTGTTGTGTAAGTACTTGAACTAATATACTATTGGTCCCTGATTCTATCAGACTACTAACATTATTTAATTCTGCATAATTAATGTTTTTTGCTGAAAAGCATTTTTCTTTGGTTTAGGGAAACCTAACAGTTATTGTTATCTTTGCTCTAAAATGTCAATTTAAATTCATCCAGATTCATCATCTGAATTTCATGCTCAAACTCTTTCTTAAACACAATCTTTCTCTTACAGACATAAGTATCTTGTATCCCCCAACTATTTATGTCCTTAGTCATACTCATAATTTTTTTGCAGCCCAGATCAGATTAATGCTAGGTGCATCATCCAACCATGGCTTCACCTATACTTCTGCTTCATAAAGCTTCTCTAGCCAGCCTTGATGATCTATAACTTGATATGCCAGAGTCCGGTAATGCAGCGTTCCCTCTACAACTTGTTCTTTCTCCTTCACCATTCTCACAATCTCAACAGTGCATTCTAAGAATGTAAGGAACCGAAGGAACATCAAACTCACACAATAATCAGATCACTTTGAAAACATAAGCACATATATAGAAACATACTCGGAAAAAATCAGCAAATGAAAAATATGAACGTCTTTTTAATCTGATTAATATTTCTCAAAGTAAAAAACTGCACAATATAATGCTTTTTTGAATCTCAAGATCAGACAGAACTACGCTGAAGAAAATCTATAAAAAAACTACTGATGAAACAAAAACAACAGTTTTTTTGCACCTCTTTTGGCTGTTTAAACGGGATAAATAACAAAACGTGAGGCTAGAGATCAGATGGCACCGATTGTATCATTGACTGGGTACCAAAATATACAAAGAAACAACAACCATCAAATAAGAGTAATCAAGAGAAATGCACTTGTTACTTCATTGATTCTATAAAGATCAGATATAGGCAAAGAAGGTATGCCTGAAAGAGAGAGATTTACAGGGAGTATCCGAGGTGGCGGTGCCTATAAGATCGAGTGCCATAAGTTCCGTTAATCTTGATGGAGCTTCATCTTCTCCAGCTTATCCTGTTTCAAACAGCACACGAATGTACACATTAGATCATAAGCAATAAGCTTTTACTGTACTTCAGAACCTATTTTACTGTAAATTTCATGTTTGTGTAAAATAAATGCATTAGTATGCTCTAACAGACTACTCTCAGTGGCTAATTATCATCGGAGATATTTGAACAAATTCATAACTTACATCGAGTTCTTCATTTTGTCGGATTCGTATAATTTCGCCGGTGCTTTGGTGTGCATTTTACCTGATCATTGGAGCTGCAATTCGGCTGTTTCCTGTCTTTGGAAGCGGTGGCCAAAGCCTTTTTCGATATTATGGCAAATGATGCTTTCGATGGAGGTTAGCAGATGTGAAGAGAAGGAGAGAAGGAGAGAAGGAAAGGAATTCCAGAGGGCTGCATCGCACTAAAAGTAGAAGTTACGGAAAATGATTTATTAGTTGGAGTTGTGGTAATAAATGTTAAAGATGGGAATCACAAGTATGATAAACAGCAGGGAAGCTGAGGGGATAGGCACGAACGAAAGGATGAATTGGAAGAGTTAGGTTACGACTATGTTGTTTTATCTGCAGAATTTTTTGGGCTAAAGCATGGGTCATTCAACCAAATGAATTGGAATTATTGAATATTCCGGCTTGGTACAAATAAGACCCAACTAGATTACTAATTTCCTGCATATTAAGAGGTGACATGACAACTTCATTGGATGAGAATATTTTGGCTGAGGTGGATAGTCTCAAAAGCCTTGAATTTAGTCCATTTTATACGGTAGAGATTGATGAATCACATGTTGGAATAAATAATTATGGTGCGCCGTTAGAATTTTAATGAGAACATAAAGCAACAAAAGTCCTTAATGTAACAACACGAATGTACAAAAGTCCTTCAGGTGTACTGTGTAGATCATCTTCAGTTATTGGATATTTGACCTTTAATAAAGAGTATAGTTTCATTTCAAACACACAATGACACAAAAAGTAATAAACCAAAATAGGGTAAAAATTAGTAATGTTCTTGTTTTAATAATATAGATAGGAATCTGTGATTGGTTTGCAAAATTTGGGTAGTTAAGTTGTTATTTATGTATGCAACTATGCTACACATCTAACCCCAGGTTAAAAATTATAAAAATGCTAGGTTGAAAACTAGACATACATCTTAATTCTTTACATGGTGCATGTGCAATCAGAATTAACGACTGATCAAACCAGACCGGTTTTATGACAAAGTGATTTGTAGAATGATGTAAACTCGACTTTCTTATTGACTTAGGTTAAACGTTACATCGTATATATACGCATCAACATAGGAAAACATATGGTAATTATCCTAAAGGAATAATGGAAATATGTCATTATCTTAACATGACTCCTAATACTCCCCCTCAAGTTGGAGAGTGTAAAGTTTGAATTCCCAACATGGACACACTACAAGAAAACATCAAGGATTCTGAGGGAAAAAATCGTCGGAATTTCGTCGGAATATCGTTATTCCGACGCAATTCCGACGAAACACGTCGTCGGAAATAATTCCTCGGAATTTCTTTTTTCCTCTGAAATCCCTCGGAATTTTCCGACGGAATTCCGAGGAAATAAATTTCCGAGGAAATTCCGAGGATCCCTTGTTTGTCGGAAAAGTCCTCGGAATATACCGAGGTAGAACTTCGTCGGGATAATTCCTCGGAAGTTCATCGATCGATGCGTGTTTGGACATATATACATCGATCGATAGGAGTAAACCGACGGACTTTTTCCTCGGTTTATTCCGAGGAACTGTTCCCTCGGTATATTCCGAGGGATCCGTTCCTCGGAATTTTCCGAGGGAGTTGTCCCTCGGAAAATTCCGAGGGAAATGTCCCTCGCTATATTTTTTTAAAAAAACGGATCGATCGATGCGTTTTTGTTCAAAAACGCATCGATCGATGTAGTGAAAAATATAATTAATTTCCTCGGAATGTAAAAAATATTAATTTTTTTGAAAAAATAAAATTTCTGAAATTTAAATTCGAAAATATGAAATTAAAAGTAAAATTGAAATCATACTAATTAATATTCAAAGTTTCACAAATAAAAATAAAACATTCCGAGATTGGGGAAAAAAAAAACTACGGGTCTGGCACGTCCGGGAACACCTCGTTCGGGTACATCCTCTGCATCATCTCCATCATTTGCTGGTTCAGCCTCCTCTGTGCCTCATAGCCCGCCTGTTGAGCCGCCATCTGGGTCTCCAACAAAGATATTCGATCATCTTTGTCCTTCAACTGAGCCGTAAGTACTTCTGGATCAACAAAGGGCGGTGGTGAAGAAGAAGGAGGAACCGACCGGGTGCGACGACCCAAACCGAACAAACGTCCCTTCTTCTTTGGAACCGACTGAATAGAAAAAAGCCAAATTTAGAAATTTAAACCAAGAAATAAATGAATTGAACTTAAAAAAAAAGAACTTACGGATTCAACGATTTCGTTGATTCGAAACCGGGACAAGTTGGTCGAAGCCGTCGAAGCGTCATCCTCGGTTTGAAGCTGAGACACTTCGTCTACCACCAGAGTTTGGACCAGGTCGACCACGTCCCTCACAAGACCGTCATCAATCTGGCCGGTCTTCTTGTTGGTATACGCCCTCCTCATTAGGGCGAGATCATCGACCGGCTCGCCATCATTTTCTTCCGCCTTGAAAAAAAACATAAAATTAAAGAAACATTAGAAATTAGAAGAAATGCACAATAAATTTAAATTCTGAAACTCAAATAATTGAAGAAAAAGCGGTTGAACTTACCATGCGATCTCCGAGAGTGGCAATAGATTGAGCACCCAAGTTATGCTTGTAGATGCCCTTCCCTTTACGGTCGCTCCTGCGGTTGGTGGAGTTGGTGGAAGAAGTTTCTTTCGTCTCCTCCTTATCCCAATGCGCACACAACTCCTTCCAGACCGTGTCGTTCATCGACTTTGGGACCTTTTAATTAAAAAAAAAAGAAAAAGTTTAATAAATTAAAAAATAGTTTAATAAATTAAAAAATTGTTTAATAAATTAAATCGAACCTTATTGATTTCCCACTTCTTCTTCCACTCGTGGATCTGCTTCCCATAGTTGTCCATTACTTTATGGACGAAGTGGTGATAGATAAAGAGCGTCTCATCGGAATTCCAGTTGAACTCTTGCTGAAAAAAAAACACAATTAGTAGAAAATTTATATTAAAGATTAAAAATATAAGTAAAAAATTAGAATACTTACCGCAAACTGACGAAACCACAGAACCTGCTTGTCGGTTGGGAAGTGAGTGAAAGTCGGATGTCCACTGTCGAGGGCCGAGTACATCATACGGTTGATCCATGCGCTGATCCCGTTCCCGGATCGGTTGAACCTTATTAAAAGAACAAACGGTTAATAATGAATCCAAATTTAAAGAAAAAAAAATGTTTAATTACCATGTTTGACCCCGTCCATGTGGATACGGAGTGAGATACGGAAGATGGTCACGACCGGGCTGTTGAACCAACTCCGCAACCCTCATCACTCCCGGAGGACCCGGAGGAACAGGAGCGGATGCAGCAGCGGGAGCGAGAGGAGCATGAGCGGGTGCAGCAGAGGGAGATGTATGGTTGGAGCTGTGGGGCGAAGGGGAATCCTGAAAATGGCTGGAATCCCGAGACTGGCTCCCCGTACCACCACGACCACGACGCTGTCGAGGCCGGGTCTGATCATCATGAGACCTGTAAATTAAAAAAATATATTTAATAAATACAGAAATATATAAATTAATTTTTTTTATTAAAAAAAAATCCCAAATAATTTAATCACAGAAAAAGATTTATATATATTAAATTTTTTTAATAAATATATAAAAATAGTTCTAATAAACAAAAAATAGTTTTAATAAATAAAAATTGTTTAATAATTAAAATGTTTTGTAAAATCCAAAAAATCGAATTTATATAGAAATTGTTTTTTGTAAAATCCAAAAAATCGAATTTATATAGAAAAATCGTTTTGTAAAATACAAAAATCGATTTTATGTACAAAAATCGATTTTATAAATACAAAA
The DNA here is from genome assembly GCF_020379485.1 of Brassica napus. Taxonomy (NCBI): domain Eukaryota; kingdom Viridiplantae; phylum Streptophyta; class Magnoliopsida; order Brassicales; family Brassicaceae; genus Brassica; species Brassica napus. The sequence continues at coordinate 13,798 of NW_026014728.1, read as the reverse complement.
AATAAAAAAAATTATAAAAAAATTCTAAATCAATTCAACAAAACAAATTATTCAACCAAATCACAATTCTAAACCTATTATACAACCAAATCACAATCCTAACCAATCACCCTAACAAAAATCTATCAAAACTACACAAAAACCTAACAAATAGAACCTAAGAGAGTGGGATAGGGTCCTTACATGATTTGTGTAAGAGAAGAGGGAGATCGCCGGAGATATCGTCGGATTTCAGGGGGAAATCGCCGGAGAGAAAGAGAGGAGTCGCGCAGAGGAAGAAGAGAGAAATGGGGAAGAAGAAGGGGCTCGTGGTTATAAAACCTAGGGTCCGACGGACATTATCCGTCGGAATTCCGTCGGAATTCTAATTTCAATTTTCGCGAAATATTTGCCCGGTAAAATGAAAATATTCCGAGGAAATTCCGACAGATAGTAAAATATCCGTCGGAATTTCCTCGGAATATTCCGAGGAAATACCGAGGAACTAGTGTTTGGGGTTTCAAAACATCAATTTTTTTTGCCGTATTTCATTTCTTATACAATTGTAATGTATACCATTGAGGATTCTTTGTATACATGAGCATAAACCATGAAATAACAAATTTCAAAACTAATTGAAAGTATTCCCTTTACCGTTCGTTAAAAGGTATAAGTGTTTCTCTTATGTTGCGAGATTTCGTTCATACAATCGGAAAAGTGTTAATTATACGGTAAGGAACAAAATTTTGACTTCATAATGAACGTAAGACACTTAATAAGGGTTATATAGGTGTTATTCAAACGGCAAAACGTTGTTTTCGGTTTAAAAACCCTATTTCCTCGGAATTTCCTCGGATTATTCCGAGGGAACTCCGACGAAACCCTCTTCTTCTTCGAAATTTCCTCGGAATATTCCGAGGAAATTCCGACGAACTAGTGTTTGGGGTTTCAAAACGTAATTTTTTTAAAAAAACGCATCGATCGATGCGTTTTTGAACAAAAACAAATCGATCGATTACTAAGATGGCCCGGGCCGTAAGATTGTGATCGATCGATGAGAGTATCCCATCGATCTATCGACAATCTGAATTGTTCCTCGGAATTTCCTCGGAAAATCTTGTATGTTTTTTTAAAAATGCATCGATCGATGCGTTATAGAACAAAAACGCATCGATCGATTACTAGGATGGACCGGGCCGTAAGATTGTGATCGATCGATGAGATTAACCCATCGATCTATCGACAATCTGAATTGTTCCTCGGAATTTCATCGGAAAATCTTGTATGTTTTTTTAAAAATGCATCGATCGATGCGTTATAGAACAAAAACGCATCGATCGATTACTAGGATGGACGGGGCCGTAAGATTGTGATCGATCGATGAGAGTAACCCATCGATCTATCGACAATCTGAATTGTTCCTCGGAATTTCCTCGGAAAATCTTGTATGTTTTTTTTAAAATGCATCGATCGATGCGTTATAGAACAAAAACGCATCGATCGATTACTAGGATGGACCGGGCCGTAAGATTGTGATCGATCGATGAGAGTATCCCATCGATCGATCGACAATCTGAATTGTTCCTCGGAATTTCCTCGGAAAATCTTGTATGTTTTTTTAAAAACGCATCGATCGATGCGTTATAGAACAAAAACGCATCGATCGATTACCAAGATGGCCCGGGCCGTAAGAATGTGATCGATCGATGCGTTATAGAAACAAAACGCATCGATCGATGCGTGTTCGGAAAACAGAATTATAAGGCAAAACCCGACCTTTTTTGGATCTAAACCTTAGAACTCTCATCCCCTCCGATTTCCCCTATAATTCGCCCCCCCCCTTTCTCTCTCTATAATCATCCGATTTGAACAATTTTGGGCTCTATTCCACTTGATTTTTCGAGCTCTACCTGATTCCTACACTCGTCTTCACCCTAAGACAGGTATACTCCGCGAATCTCCACATTCTGAAATCGTGTTCTTGAGCAATTTTTTGGGTTTTGTGAATTTCTTATTTCCGTGTTGATTCCTTGATCAAATATGCATGAAACAGATGTTTAAACATGGAATAGAACACAATTGTCTGTGATCAACGAGTTTGGAACATGATTTGAGATGATTTAGGGATAGAGAATTTTTTTCAATTTCGTTTTTTTTTATCACAACTCGATTTCGCTTTTCATTTTCATGTTCAGCTTTGCCTTCTTAATTGATTATAACCATGTTGAGAGCAATGATTCTATTTTGTAGAGAATGAAGCGCACGAAAACATCAGCAAAGAAAAACACACAAGAAGCGGGTTCGTCACAGCTGGAGAAGCAAAGGCCAAAGAAGTGGGATAAGTCTGATACCACCCACTACAACAACATGAAGAAGGTAGCCGTTCCGGCTACACAACTAGCATGTCCTGAGACGATGACAATATTGGGAATCAAAGCAGACATTGAAGGACTGTTCCAGAACATGGGTCTAGGCCAACTATGCAACCTCAAGGAACCCACTTATCCGGAGTTGGTACGCCAGTTCATAGCATCCGCATACGTCACCCGTCCCGATGATAGCCATCAGGAAGGTTTTCTGGCATTCGTAGTGCAGAAAGTATACTATGAGGTATCTTTCACAGACCTCTGCGGACTATTTGGATTGAGTGCGGGGGAGAGGACATATGGTCTTTATTGGACTTCAGAGCTGTTGAACTTCTGGGAAACGATTGGCACAGGGGTTTATAGATCTTCTCAGGCAAAGGAGTCACTTATCCGGAGCCCAGTACTGAGATATGCGACACGCCTCATTGGCTCATTGCTATACGGGACAACCACAGCCGCATCAGTCACGCAATGGGAGTTGTGCCTCCTGTACCAAGGTGTGAGGCATTTGCTACCGGCATTTGGAAACTCTACATTCCCACCTGCTACTGCCTTCAACATGGGAGCGGTGCTGGCCGCAAACTTAGCAGGATACAAGGGGAAAGTAACCAAATCCAAGAGCAATGCATGTGGATTTGGTGCAGTGATTACTCGGATCCTTAGACATGTGGGTGTAGACTGTGAGAACCACCAGGTAGCACTGGACAGATCGAACAACATTGCTTGGAACTACCTGGATGTCATTTCTCTAGTAAGTAAGGAGTTCATAGCTGGTCCCCACTCGAGGATCGATCGGGATGGTCCTTACGTCTACGTATTCCAGGACCGAGCGAAGAAAACACTCTACTGCCACCTGCCTCAGATCGGCCTGACTGCTCTACTTTCAGAGGCTGCAGTTGAGTTTCTACCCCCTGCTACCGCACTAGTAGACAAGCCATCCTTCTTCACGCCAAAATATCAGACCAAAGGCAAGGGCGTGGTTGATGAAGAAGGACAAGATGAGGCTGCACAAGCCATTCCAGATGATTCACAACCCCATCAGCTACTCCCATCAGACTCCAGCCAGTACAAGCTGCAAGAGCTTCCACCGAACGCCACTTCGCGCCAGCAACAACATTGGAGAGATCAGAGCATAAAGACAAACAACGACATGCTACACAAGATCTGGGCTGCCATTTCACGTATCAGGCCGTGTCGTTGCCAAAAGGATGATGTAGTTCATCGGGACAACTCTCCATCCAGCTCTGGTTCGGGTTCGAGTGGTACACACAGGGTAAGAAAGAGGTCCAAGAGACCCAACGATGCAGGAACATCTGGAGCAGGAGACGAGGAGTAGGAGCTATCACCGGCTATTTTATTTTCTTTTCTATTCTAACGTTTTATGGTCTTATTTTCTGTTAATTTTGAACTGAGTTTTTTTTTAGGTTTCTTAATTATGAGTTCGTATTTCTTTTACATGGTTTCTTTGTTTTATTTGGTTGTGTTTTGTGTAGCTTTTAATTCGTATTCAGCTTTGCCTTGCTAGATAAACCAAATAACTATTATCCGAGGAAAGAGGTTATATCAAGTGTTCCTCGGAATTTCCTCGGTATTTCTTAAAAAAAAAAAAAAAAAGTTCAATGGTAGTCTGTTTCCGAGTCATCATCACCAGATGAATCTGAATCTGGATCTTGGTGAAACTCTCCAATTACTGGTTCATCCTCTACGTGAACGACGGCTTCCTCTCCAAAGTCGGTTAAATCGACTACAAGGCCAACTCCAGCTAAATCTTCTGCTGCACTACAGTTGCCGGATGTGCTTGGTTGTAGTGGGTCTTCCAGCTCAGAACTTCCCTGAACTCGGCCTCTCGGGTTGAGTCTTGTAACAGTAACCCATGGATCATCTCTGTTCCTTACCCGGGGGTACTTGATATAACAAACCTGTAACATTTAGAAAAATTATAAATTAATACACATGATGATGAATCATTCTGAATAATTAACATTTAATTACCTGATCGGCCTGGGAAGCAAGAATGAAAGGATCATAATATTGCAGCTTTCGCCTCGAATTTACTGATGTAACACCAAATGCATCTGTTCTCACACCTCGATCTGGGGTGTTGTCGTGCCAATCACAATAGAAAACAGTACAGCGCAATCCAACCATGCCCAAATACTTGATTTCCAAAATCTCATGTATGTGTCCGTAGTATACATCATCTCCTGATGCAGAACAAACGCCAGCATCATAAGTCGTACTCGAACGTCTCCTCTTCTGAGTTGTGAATGCATATCCTCGAGTACAAAATCTCGGATATGACTTCACAACAAAGTTTGGTCCAACGACCATCTCACGTATCCAATCGTCAAATGTTTCACCTCTGGCCAAACCAGCAGACACCTATTAATAGCACATATATATATATATTATATCAATAAATGTGAATTAGTATAAATATGTGATAAAATATATTTTAATTTGTTTAAAGCACTCACATAAGTAAACATCCATCCAGTAAATTCTCTCTGCTTCATTTCTTCTAGTTCGTCCTCTGTGGCGTATCTATACTCGAACCGCTTTTCTGCCATGAAAATCCTGTATATGATGACAATAATGTAATTAATTAAGATTTAAATTTCAACTTGTTAAAATAAAAATTTGTAAGCTCATTTATTTACCTCTCATATTGAAGAACGTCTTCGCAGTTGGTGAGCAAATATGTTTGCAAATGACTGCGCTCCTGCTCAGTAAGTCGACGGTCCTTTGGTTTTCCGCTAAGTCGTCCAACGTCTGTGAAAATGTCTGGAACCGTAACATGATATGTTGCCCGTTCGCCTCTATCATCATGCCGAGCAGGTCTTCTGTTTTTGGTCTGAACTTCTGCTGGAAAGTAGTACTCGGCAAAGTTTGAAGTTTCTTCATTGATCATCTGTGCGACTATAGAACCTTCCACCCTACTTAAATTTTTCACCATCTTCTTCAAATGGAACATATACCGCTCATACAGATACATCCATCTATACTGCACAGGACCACCAAGTTCCAATTCTCTTGCCAGGTGAATAACAAGATGCTCCATAACATCAAAAAATGAGGGAGGAAATATCTTCTCAAGGTTGCACTGAATCACGGCTATGTTAGTCTTCAAATTTTCAATACCTTCAAGAGTCACTGATCTCGTGCATAAATCGCGGAAGAAACCACTTATCCCTGCAATTGCTTCATGAACATTTCGTGGTAATATTTCCTTGAAGGCGAACGGAAGGAGGCGCTGCATCATTACATGGCAATCGTGGCTTTTCAAGCCAGTAAACTTTCCTTCCTTTCTGTCGATACAGTTACGCAAATTTGATGCGTAACCGTCTGGAAATTCCACATCGTTTGAAATCCAATCAAAGAACGCATCTTTTCCCGCTGCATCAAGTCGGTATATGGGAAAAGGAGCCCTACCATTCTCATCAACATGAAGTTCTGAACGAGCACATATATCGACTAAATCCAGTCTTGACTTCAAATTATCCTTTGTTTTACCTTGAACATTAAGGATCGTGTTCATGAGATTGTCAAAAAAGTTCTTCTCAATATGCATGACATCTAAATTATGCCTTAGCAGATGATCCTCCCAGTATGGCAGATCCCAGAAAATACTTTTTTTGTGCCAGTTATGTAGTTCTCCAACAGCATCTACCGGAAAACGCTCATGTCCACCGACTTCTGGCGTCCTTTCTGCACCAAAATCTCTTAGTTGTATCTTCAAATCTTTCCCACAAATTTCCGGAGGTGGACTGTCAAACACCCTCTTGTTCTTCGTAAACAAATTCCTACTCCTACGATATGGATGATCAGGTGGTAGGAATCTCCTGTGACAGTCAAACCAACACGTTTTCCTTCCGTGCTTTAGTTGGAAAGCATCAGTGTTATCTTGACAATATGGACATGATAGCCTTCCATGCGTTGTCCATCCAGACAACATACCATATGCTGGAAAATCACTTATTGTCCACATTAGTACTGCCCGCATTTGAAAGTTTTCTTTACACGAAACATCGTATGTTTCAGCACCTTGAGCCCATAGTTGTTGCAACTCATATATTAGTGGCTGAAGAAACACATCAAGTGATCTCTTAGGATGCTCTGGTCCGGGAACGAGAATCGAGAGAAACAAAAACTCTCGTCGCAAGCACAAGTTTGGGGGGAGGTTGTATGGTGTAAGAATGACGGGCCATAGAGAATACTGTCTTCCACTCTTGCCAAACGGACTGAAACCATCAGTACATAATCCAAGGTAGACATTTCTTCTCTCATACGCAAAGTCGGGATACTTTGATTGGAAATGCTTCCACGCTTTTGCATCTGAAGGATGTCTGATCTCACCATCTGTTGAGTGCTCCGCATGCCATCTCATTGGTTGCGCTGTGCGTTCAGACAGATACAACCTCTGCAACCTTTCCGTCAAAGGTAAATACCACATCCTTTTATATGGCACTGGAACTCTTCCAATTGTATCTTTATAACGAGGCTTTCCACAAAATTTGCATGTAACCCGCTGTTCATCCACCCTCCAATAAATCATGCAGTTGTCGCTGCATACATCTATTACCTGATACGATAAACCAAGACCAGCTACGAGTTTCTGAACCTCGTAGTATGAACCAGGAGCTACATTATCCTCGGGTAGAATACCTTTTACAAAATCAGCAATCGCATCCACACAGTCTTCAGCCAAATTATAATCTGTTTTAATGCCCATCAATCTTGTAGCAGATGATAAAGCTGAATGACCATCTCTGCAACCTTCGTACAATGGTTGCTTTCCAGCATCCAACATATCATAAAATCTCCTAGCTTCTGCATTGGGTAAATCTTCCCCTCTAAAATGATCATTTACCATCTGCTCAGTACCTACACCATAATCTACATCCGTTCTAATTGGTTCTTCTAATCTAACCGCTGGCTGAGGTTCACTAGTACTACCATGTTCATAATCAGTTTCCCCATGATGATACCAAATTTTGTAACTTCGTGTAAACCCACTCAAATATAGATGAGTCCAAACATCCCACTCTTTAATAACCTTTCTATTTTTACAATTAGAGCAAGGACATCTTAACATACCTGTTTTTGCTTCCGGTTGTCGGTGAACTAACCCCATGAATTCAGTTATACCTCGTTGGTATTCTTCCGTAAGCAATCTCGTGTTCGGATCCAAATGAGGTCGATCGATCCAAGAACGAAAATAATTTGAAGAAGACATATTTTTTATGAATCAAATTCGTGTGTAAATAGAGTAAGAGGGAGGATGAAGATATGAAGTGAATGAAGAGGAAGAGGAGTGCTTGTATTTATAGTTTAAATCCTGCCGACATACCGAGGAAATTCCGACGGAATTCCGACGGACAAAACTAGTTCGTCGGAATTTCCTCGGAATTTTGTAAAATCCCCCAACGGCTCTCCAACGGCTATAATATTTCCTCGGAATTCATCGGTTTTTTCCGAGGAACAGAGTTTTCCTCGGAATTTCCTCGGAATATTCCGACGGACTGTAGTTTCCTCGGAATTCCGTCGGTATATTCCGAGGAAATTCCGAGGAAACCCAATTTTGTGTTTCCTCGGAATTTCCTCGGAAATTCCTCGGTATATTCCGAGGATTTCATTTTCCGTCGGAATGTCCGTCAGAATATCGCTGTTTTCTTGTAGTGACAATAGGAACTCAAACTGTGGACGTCCCAAGGCTTTGGTCAAGATATCAGCTAGTTGATCCTTAGTTCGAACATGACACATAGAGATGAGTCCAGCTTTAACTGCGTCACGTACACTGTGACAATCACGCTCTATATGTTTAGTTCTTTCATGAAAAACTGGATTTGACGCTACGTGAATCGTGGCTTGACTGTCACAGTAGAATGGAACCGGTTGAGGTACTGTGACACCGAGGTCTGTGAGAAGTGGTACGATCCATTTGAGCTCGTGATTAGCAGATGCCATTGAACGATATTCGGCCTCTGCTGATGAGTGTGAAACTGTATCTTGCTTTTTGGTTTTCCATGAGATTGGTGATCCACCAAGCATTACCACGCAGGAGCTTAAAGACCGGCGAGAAGTAGGACAAGAGGACCAGTCTGCGTCACAATAAACAGATAACTCTAGGTTGGCATCGGCGCAAAGAAGAATACCCTGATCGGGTGATCCTTTAAGAAAACGAACAACTCGTAAAGCTGCGTCCCAATGTGCTTGAAGCGGTTTCTGCATAAACTGGGACAGCAAGTGAATCGAGTAACATAACTCAGGTCTAGAGATGGATAAGTAAACCAGTCTCCCAACTAACCGACGATACTGACTTGGGTCAGCAAACAACGGTCCATCATCAGCGGCGAGCTGGTGGTTTTGTTCCATGGGCGTGAGTGCAGGCTTGCAACCCAATAGTCCTGTTTCGGCCACAATATCAAGGATATACTTGCGCTGTGACACAAAAATTCCATCTTCTGACCGAGCAACTTAAATTCCTAGAAAATATTTCAACTTTCCCAAATCCTTCATACGAAAGCATTGGCTTAAGTAAGCTTTGAACATGATTAATCTTGGAAGATCATTACTCGCTATGACAAGATCGTCAACATAGACTAATACTTTGATCTCACAGTCATCTTTGGTGTATGAGAACAAAGAGTAGTCGGAGTAGGATTGTGTAAAACCAAACTTGATGAGTGCCTGAGACAACTTTGCGAACCAGCAGCGAGGTGCTTGACGAAGGCCATACAGTGAGTTGGGTAGGCGACACACTTTGTTTGGATCAGAGTTAGTGAACCCTGGCGGAAGCTTCATATACACTTCTTCTTCAAGATCTCCATGAAGAAAAGCGTTGTGAACATCCATTTGATGAATTTTCCACATCTTAGCTGCAACAATACGAAGAAGGCTGCGAAACGTGGTCATCTTAACCACTGGTGCGAATGTTTCTTTAAAATCTTCGCCTTCGATTTGTTTGTTACCTAAAACAACAAGTCTTGCTTTGTGTCTCTCAACTGTTCCATCTGCATTATATTTGATTTTGAAAATCCATTGACATCCAATAGCAACTTTTCCTGGAGGAAGATCTGTAATATCCCATGTCTCTTGATCCTCAAGGGCCACGACTTCATTGGTGACTGCATCACGCCAAACTTTGTCTTTCATGGCAACAGCAAATCGTTTGGGTTCATCACCCGCAGTGACTGCTGCAACAAAAGCTTGATGCGACGGAGAAAAACGAACATCAGTGAGATATTCCACGAAAGGATACGGTGTTTTACCTGAGACTGTTTCCGAGGACTGCATAGCGGTACTTTGTTGAGCGAGTGGGGTATTTCGAAGACAGACGGTAGTGTAAGCGATGTAGTCCTTTAGTTTGGCTGGAGGTGCTTTAGCTCGCTGGCCACGACCAAGCAGTTCTAGAGTAGTCTGTGGCTGAGAAATGGGTTCAGACTGATTATCTGTAACGACTGGATCTGTGACAACGGTAACAGGGTAAATGATTTCAGAATGATCTTCCGAAGCCATAAGATCAGGGACCGAGACTTGAGTGTCAGCGGAAGACAAGACTGGAGTAGGCACTGTAGTAGAAGTCTCATTATTGTCAGCTACTGGTGATTCAACTGCAGGAGCGGCAATTTCAGAACTCCCCCTGTCATTGGAACCGGTGATTGGTTCTAGCTCCCAATCATCGTCTGGTGATTCAACTGCAGGACTGATAGGTGATTTGTGTTCCATAGAGTTCTTCGAGCCAGTGATAAAAGGGAACTCATCTTCATGAAACACGACATCACGGCTGATCAAGAACTCTTCTTTGTCAAGGTCGAAGACTTTCCAGCCTTTTTGTGCGAATGGATACCCGACGAAAATGCAACGCCGACTGCGAGGACCAAATTTATCTTTATCTCTAGAGCGAAGGTGTGTGTAGCATAGGCTACCGAAGACTCGCAGCTTCTCGTATAGTGGTTTGGTCCCGTGTAACAACTCGTATGGCGACCGGTTTTGAAGAACTTTCGTTGGAGGTGGAACTCCAGTCAAGGGCTAGCCCCTGTACCGCGACGTAGTCAACCTGTTAGAGTAATTCCGCAGGATAATTGTGTACTGGTACGATCGGATGCGGCTTGGAATGAAACTAACAAAATTGCAGGGCTTGGCTGGACTATTAAGACACAAAACAGAGTATCCTCTTTCTCCTCGCCGATGCGTTTTGTAGGCTCTCCGCTTATAGCTGAAGGACTGGCGTTACAAGAAGCAGTGGAGAATTGCAGAGACCTTGGTCTCACAAAGATTCGCTGCGAGTCTGATTGCGCACAACTCATCAAGGCTTTAACCTTCGACCACCCGCTGGCCGAACTCTACGGCATTGTAGCTGATATTGAAGCCGTTGCTTTATCTTTTGATTTTGTTTCCTTTACCTGGATCTCTCGCGAGAGAAACAGAGATGCAGACTCTTTGGCTAAGCAGGTTTTGTCTGCTGAGCTAGCCTTAATGGCCTCACCAAGCAATGTTTAGAGCATTGAATGAATGAAAGTATGTGTTTCAAAAAAAAAAACATGTGCTGCAGTCATGACCGCTTCACCCCAAAACTTAACTGGTAATCCAGCTTGAAATAACAAGGATCGCGATACATTCAAAATATGTCTGTGCTTCCTTTCGACACGTCCATTTTGTTGAGGTGTTCCAACACACGAGGTCTGATGGATGACACCATTCAGAATGATGTAAGCTCGACTTTCTTATTGACTTAGGTTAAACGTTACATCGTATATATACGCATCAACATAGGAAAACATATGGTAATTATCCTAAAGGAATAATGGAAATATGTCATTATCTTAACATGACTCCTAATATGATTGGATTTTTAATAATCGAACAAAAGAAGCCATGCCTCGTAGGTAACTAATAGTTCAATATACCAGTGCCATGACATACAATCAATCGATCTAACAGAAGTCTATCAGAATACGTAACTATTGGAGTGTTGGACCACAAGCCTATTAGACTTAATTTTGTCACACTTATAATTCCGAAGAAGATTTTATCCTCAAATGTAACAACTTTGTAACACAATTTTCAACAACTTAATTCAGGAGAGGTAACGTATCGGGAAAGTCATCTATCGAGCCCTTCACTATATATACAAGTCTCTTTGGAATTGTACACTCACCTCTCAAGAAACATAGCTTAAAAAGAGAAAATTTGAAAATGGCGATCTTGCTCTCTTTGTTTTTGGTTTTGCTTCTTACTCTTGTATCATCAATCTTTCTTAAGAAGTTACAAAACTCAAAACTCAATCTTCCTCCTAGCCCCTCAAGTCTTCCTCTCATTGGAAACTTGCATCATGTTGCAGGGTTGCCTCACAGATGTTTTCATAAGCTATCAATCAAATATGGACCGGTGATGCTTCTTCGACTTGGCTTTGTTCCGGTGGTTGTGATCTCATCCAGTGAAGCAGCTGAAGCGGTTCTAAGAACTCATGACTTGGAATGTTGCAGCCGACCAAAGACGTTCGGGACAAGAAAACTCTCTTACGGCTTTAAAGACATCTCCTTTTCTCCATACGGTGCTTATTGGCGGGAAATGCGAAAAATCGCGGTTATTGAGCTTTTTAGCCTTAAGAAGGTTCAATCTTTTAGGTACATTAGAGAGGAAGAGGTCGACTTCGTGGTAAAGAATCTGACGGAATCTTGCTTGAAACAATCTTCCGTGGATTTAAGCAAAACCTTCTTCTCCCTCACCGCAAGCATCATCGGTAGAGTAGCTTTAGGACAGAACTTCCACGAGAGCGGCTTCATTATTGATCAAGAAAGGATCAAAACGCTTGTTACGGACGCAGTGGAAGCTCTAGGGACTTTCACTTTCTCTGACATCTTCCAGGGCGGAGTCGGAAGATTCGTAGACTTGCTGTTTCAACGACACAAGAAGATCAACAAAATCTTTAAAGAGCTTGATGCTTTTTATCAGCATGTGATTGATGATCACTTGAAGCCAGAAGGAAGGAAAAATCTGGATATCGTTTCCTTGATGTTGGATATGATCGATAAACCCGAAAATGCAGATTCTTTCAAACTCAATATGGATAATCTCAAGGCAATCCTCATGGTAAGAAGCCCATCAAATCATGGTTTTGTTTCACATCTTATATTAAACCACAACTATATAGAATTAGATTTTAATGTTTGTTATGTGATCTTCAGAATGTGTTTCTTGGCGGGATAGATACAAGCTCTATAATAATGATTTGGGCGATGACAGAACTTGTTAGAAACCCTAGAGTGATGAAGAAAGCTCAGGAAAATATTCGAACCATCCTTGGGGCCAAAAGGGAAAGAATAACTGAAGATGATCTATACAAAGTTGATTACTTAAAGCTCATAATCAAGGAAACATTCAGATTGCATCCACCAGTTCCATTTATCGTCCCAAGGGAAACAATGTCTCACATCAAGATCAAAGGCTACGATATTCCCCCGAGAACGCAAATCCAAATTAATGTATGGACAATCGGACGTGACCCCAAGCGTTGGACCGACCCTGAAGATTTCATCCCTGAACGGTTTACTAATAGTTCTGTAGATTTCAGAGGACAACATTTTGACCTATTACCTTTTGGTTCTGGTCGAAGGATGTGTCCCGCGATGTCAATGGCGGTTGCTACTGTGGAACTAGGTTTGATGAATTTGCTTTACTTCTTCGACTGGGGATTGCCAAATGGGATGGAAATTGGAGAAATTGACATGGAAGAATTTGGCAATCTCACCATTATCAAGAAACTACCTCTTCAACTTGTACCCCTCCGACGTTACTGATGTGGAGTCTAAAAGGCTTGACAGCATGGCAAGATCATTAGTAAGGAACGTAAGGTTCTTATAGATATTGTTGCGTTATGTAATAATTGATGTTTGAACGATACTATATCAAGAAATAATAAAGTTCAGTGTTTTATCAGCATGTGAACGATACTATTAGTTTTAAACATATTTGTTTCTTAGTGTTTCAAAAAAATATATTTAATTTCTAAATAATATAATAGATATTTGGTTTTATGTTAAGACTAACTTAATGTAAAATAAATAATTTTTTTTTGAGTTTTCATCTCTATTCTAAAATTTTGGGAAAAAATATTTAAACCGAACCATAAAAAAGCAGATATTTAACGGGCCTCAAAATTAAAAACAATTTGATCAGAACAGAAAGGAGCCAGAAGGAAATTATACTACGTCTCTCAATTCTTAAATGGATGCAAAATTTCTCTAGCCGAAAGTTCATAACTGTTCAGTACTAATATGAATATCCTAACGTTAAAAACTATCTAAATTTATTTTATTAAAAATTTAAGTTTTGATACTTTTTGGATTTTGTTAAAATTATAAATATTTATATATATTATTCGACCAAAACTATAGAATGTGTGACAAAAAAATTACATCGCAAGAGTGATGTCGTGTGGTTTCTAAATT
>NW_026014727.1:0-73258 GCF_020379485.1 Brassica napus | reverse complement strand
TGATTTGTGGTTTTAGGAATTAGGAGTTGAGATAGTCGAATCTAGAAATTAGGTAGGTGCTTGCTTGGGTAGAACTGTTAGGTTTCTGGTTAGATTGCGGTTAGGTTGAATTGTTAGTATTTGCTGGGTTAGTAGTAATTATTGATTAATTGTCTACTAACTTGCATGTGAAGTGTTCTTTTGAGTTGCAGCTGTGTGTTCGTTGATCGGAACTTAAGGAATGGAAACCTTAAAGTGAAAAGAGTTCAAGGCTAAAAAACCCAAAGTGAGAGAGAGAGAGATTCAGAGGGACTGGACAGTGGTATGGACTGGACAAGTATGAGCAAGACTTCGTTGAGAAAGGACTTCATCAGTTTGGGAAAAGAAAGGTTTCAGTGATCAGAAGCAAAGATGGTGCACGTTATGGCAGAGAGTAAATGCAAGAAAACGATTCAGTATTCATCAAGTGAAGAGTTTTGTGGCAACTTTGAGAAGGAGACTCATGGGAGAGCAGTAGATACGGTGAAGCAATATGAAGATGAATTTAGCATGACAGTGAAGCGATATGGAGATGAGTTAAGAATGAGTGAAGCATGGGAAATCAAGAAGTGAAGGACGGATTCAAGACTAAAGGAATGCTTTGAGATGTATCAAGACGGAGTGAGTTCAGACCAGAAGTTTGGGTGGAGACCAGAGAAACCGAAAGGAGGAAACCAAGGGCAAACCGATAAAGAAGCACATCAAGTGATCAAGACCGCGAGACAAGTGATCCAAGGAGAAATTTTCATCAAGGGGATGAACATGTCGTGAAGCTGAGCCATTGGACAACTAAGAATTCGAGGACGAATTCTATTAAGGGGGGAAGAATGTGATAACCCGCCCTTCGGGATAAAATGGTCGAGCAAGGGAAAGTCAGAATCTGGAGCCAAGCTTTTGGGAGATTACATATTTGGAGTAATGTTGAGTTTTGATCACACAAAACTTAACATGGTTCGGAGAAGACAGAAGATTGGTCGAGCATCAACTTGATGATCGAACCGCGGGCGGTACGGGCCAACCGAGAAGTTCGAAGTAGGATATGTGGTCGAAGAATGGATCGTGAGTGAACCATGAGACATATTAAGCTTCTCTACCTTTCTTAGAAGAGTCTTAGATTGATCAGACGAAGATTTGGAAGAATCACATTTTGGAAGCACGACGGTTTAGAAGCTCGACGTTTCAGAAACCCGACGTTTCTTAGCCACTAAGTTTTCTGCGAAACTTTACATCTATCATCTGAATATTATTTCAGAGATATTATAATTGGAAGCATGACGGGAGTAAGCAGGACGGGAAGCAAGCACGACGGGAAAACCCAAAGTTGGTCGAAAACCCTAATTTCGGTTTTTCGAAATTATTGGAAGAAGCCGGAGGCTCGGGAAATATTTTTAGAGGATCTCAGTATTCATCTGAAGTTTATTAAAAATATTTAGAGAATCAGAACGGGAGCGGAAAAATATTCGGGATTGATCGCGAGACGAAAATTCACCAGAAAGACCGAAATCGCACAAATCAACCGGAAAGCTCGAGGTGGCCCTATCTGAGGGATCAGGACATGCTGTCCTATATCCAAGCATCTTAGTGTCTCCGTACACGACATGTCTCCGCAGGATGAAGCCTCACATGCAGCATGACACCCCAAGCACGACATGGCATCGTCTTGACACCCAGAGGCCCGTGTGTCGCGATGCATGAGCTCCAGCCATTCTGAATGACTTCTGGACGTGGTGCTGGCTTCTGGCATGCAGAGAAGTCATGCATGGTGACATTTGGACGCCGTGTGTCGCTGCGCATGCGACCGGAAGCATGCGGGACGACACACAGGTGATGGAGTGGCACCATTTAAATGGTTGGCATATCTATATAAACCCAGCTCCCCCAGCTCGTTTCATTCATTCCACACACTCAAACATGACTCTAAAACTTGGGCTAGAGAGAGAAAGTGAAGTAGAAAAAGGAAGTGAAGGATTTGGAGCTGTTTTGAAGAAGTTAGAGCATTTTTAAGAGCCATTGTTCTACCGAAAGTCCGAGATGAAGATCCAGAAGTCCGAGGAGGTTCTGTCCAAGTCCTGATTCGTCCATACCAGTCCATTGAAGACAGAGGCATTGGGTTTTGGCTAGGCTCTCTCCGATCAACCAGCTGCAAGAACACTGTGAGTTGGTTTGTTTGAATTCCACTTGGAATTTAGGGTAGATCGAGTCGCATATATAGTAGAATGATCACACTATTGAATGGTAGAGTCCTTAGGGTTATTTTATTCATGGAACCGTACTCAGTTTAGCAAGGGCTAAGCTGAGATGAATGGAATTAAGACTGAGTTGATAACCTGATTAGGACTAAGAATAGGATGCATCATGTTTTCTATTCTTGCGTGTTGATATGGTTGAGTGCAGGTTCCCGTTATCTTTAAAAATAGTTTCTCAGCGGGAGGCTGGACTATCTGGGTAACGGTTTGATTGAGTTGTTTAGTATCGATATTATTGTTTAGTTATTAGTACTCAGGGTCTTAAGCCATATAGGCCGGACTACTGGTACTATTGGTTTGTGTTGTAGAGTCGAGTGTCTGGTTAGTGTCTAGAACTTTATCATTATGTTAGGTTCTAGATTGAGTTTGTGTTATGTGAGTGTGCCGACAGTATGAGTGTAACTCGTCCATACTAGGCTTGTTTAGGGGTGATTAGTGTTTCCTCAGCCTCGTACCCAGCGGGTTTAAGGAAACCCCTTATTCGCTGGATCGGGAAGACTCAGAGAGACGGGATCATGGCCTATGGCTGACTGATTACACGACGGTATAATGTGGCAGTGACCCGAAGGACTGTGGGCTGTCGCGCGGTGACCCGAAGGACTGTGGGCTGCGGTCGGTTGAAAGTTCCTTCTTCTGGCCTTTGTGGTAGGAAGATAGGATATTGCCAATAGAGAGGATGAACACTAAGTCACCATTTCCGGGGGGTAGTGTGTTGTGTTGTGTTAGAGTGTCGTAGAGGTTATGGAACCCTCGAGTCAGTGTAGCACCGATATACGGTGTTACTAGTTAGATCGAGTCGTGATACTCATAGTTATTATTGTGATTGTGGTTGATTGATTTGCTTGCAGGTTATGACATTATGTCCTAAGTCTGGTTTAGGTACCGGATTAGGCTTGATGTGTATTTCGTTAGTGTAGGCCTGACGTTGGCCTGTATGTGTTTGAGTGATTGCTTGTGAAGGGTGGTGGATATTAAAGCTATGCGGTATCATTGGTTGGCCGATCATGTTCTTGTTTGATTGTTGGTCGATCGATTAATGATACTTGCATAGTCTAAGTGTCTAACACTACATGAGTATTGAACTCAGGCGTATATATGGTTAACTAGGGATTGTTTGTTGACTTGTTTTAATGCAGGTTCCCGTTAATTGAGGCTAGATCATGGCAGGAGGCCAAGTCTAACTTAGTAACGGTTTGCTTAGCCTTAGCGTTTATTGCATGCTAGGGCTAGATTGATTGTTATTTTGGGTTGTCTGGGTAGAGTCTAGGTTGTGGGTAGAGGCCGCCAGCTCACTGAGTAATACTAGATTACTCATCCAACTCCGTTGTCCTTTTTGCAGGTCGCTTTAGGTAAGGATGATCGGATAGCTTGGTGCTGGACATTAGGACCGCCGGTGTAGATTTTCATGCCTTTTGTAAACGGTATTGTGAATTGTGTTATGTTGACTCGATTTGGCATTAGGTCGGGCCCAGTCTTGAATTATACAATGTATGAATATTTCTTAAATCAATAAAAGTAATTGTTTTATATGCGCTTCATGAGAACTCTGATGTTTGACTAGTCCGGTCTAACACAACGTTAGGTCGAGGTACGGGTTGAAAAGCCTTAGGCCTTGATCTAACGGAAAACGCTAACTCTAGGTAGGGGTTGCAAAGCCTTATGCCTTGATGCAGCGGGACGAGTTAGTGGATGAACTGGTCTAGGTCGTGGAGTAAAGTTTGTGACTCTGACCGGATTGTCCCTAGCCCGTCACGTAGCGCTTCCGGACCATGGTGTTGGGTTGGACGGTCAGTAATGTTCTTGTTTGATTGTTGGCTGGCCGGTTGGCCTTTCATCTCCAACCCTTGGTGTGGGTCGTCCGTCGGTCATGTTCTTGTTTGATTGTTGGCCGGTGGGTCGATCTATGCTTAGGACGGTTCGGGGGTGTTACAGGAACGGGTGGCTTTGTTGGAGTCTAACTTGGCTGAAGAAGCTAAGCTTAAGGCTAAGCCACAGTCTGGCCCATCGTGCAAGACTAATGATAAAAAGAGAAAATGGGACCGGGTGGACGGAGGCAAGACCTCTGGTGGCCGACCTGCGTGTTCCAAATATGGACATAACCATCCTGGTGAGTGCTGGAAGGCCAAGGGGGCTTGTGTTCGTTGTGGCAGCATGGACCATGGGGTTCAGAACTGTCCTCGACCGAACCAGTCTGGTAGAAGCGGCCAGATGAGCTGTTTCCATTGTGGCCAGCAAGGACATTTCCAATCGGATTGTTCCAAGCTGCAAGGAAGTCAGGGGAAGGGCCGTGGAGATTCAGGAAAGGCGTCCCAAGGCAAACCAACCACAACACCGAGGGTGTATGGACTGTCACGAGACGACGGAGCTTCCGGATCTTTTGATTCGATCTCTGGCAATCTCTAAATTTATCTTTTTACATTCAAGTAGTAATGCTTGGTCTGGAACCTAAAATGTGGTCTAGGGGATTCTGATGGGGGTCTCTGATAGGAACCCTCATGATTGGTGGTGTAAAAACCCACGTACTTTCCGACGCAGGGGCTACGCATAGGTTTTGTGAGTCTGGGACTGGTCAGAAAGGGTCTGTTCTGTCTGTACGCTGGTGATAATTTGGGGATAGTGAGGGCAGCCGGTGGGCAAGCCAGGAACTCACTAGATCTCATGTCGGTTATCCCAGTGCAGATTCAGGGAAAGGTCCTCCCTGTGAATCTGGTCTGTGTCCACCTAAAGAATCACGAGATGATCCTAGGTATGGACTGGTTGGGAAAGTATCGGGCAACTCTCGATTGCCATAAAGGTCATGTGCAATTGGAGACTGGGCTTCATCCGATCCAGTACCAATGTCTGTGTCCGGCTCAAGAGAAAGTAGTGGTTTCAGCAGTTCGAGTGATTCGGATGCTGGAACAGGGTTGTCAGTACTTTTTGGCTACAATTACAACTACAGAGCCTGACAGTTATGTCTGTCTGAAAGACCTTTATGAGGATTCGTTGGTGTCTGAGTTCCCAGATGTGTTCTGTTCTCTACAGGGTGTCCCCCCTGATAGGTCGGATCCATTTATGATTGAACTGGAGCCAGGGACAGCTCCGCTGTCCTAGAATCCGTTTCTGTCGGTTCCGGCCGAGATGGCAGGGCCGAATTTGACCATGTCCAAGAGAGGACCATGGTCGCAGTACAACCAAGTCGGAGTTTGACCTACGGTTGAGAATGATCAAGTCCAGTAATGGACGAGGATCAGGCCACGACCTATTCGGAGATGGACCTATGGTCGGGATGAAACGGTCGAGTCCCTGAGTGGACCAGGACCGGAGTACGATCACATCCGTAAATGGACCAGGATTGAATTATGACAAAGTCCAATGAAGGACATAAGTTAAGTCTGAGATGTTTTTAGTCTGGAGGGACTAAGATCGCAATGTGGCCAAGCCTGAAAAGGTTGAGGCCGGTTAAGGGGATGATCCATTATGTTGTGGCTGAGGTCATGAACCTTATTGTCCACGACGGACAAAAGAACCATAACAATCTGTTAGGACTTGTAGGACGAGCAGCCTAAAGATTGGAACAAGTTCGTGAGGACTTGACTAGTACATCGAAGTGGTCATTTGGTGATTTTGAATCAAGCTTGTTCTATTCTCTGATCAAGACTAGAATAAGTTCGGTTGGAATATTTTGTCTTGGGACAAGGTATAATCATCACCGGATTCGAGGACGAATCCATTACAAGTGGGGGAGACTTGTCATGCCCCCAATCCTGGAAAGGATTGTCGGGACGGCCATGGTTCGAGGAAACGTACCAGCCAGTCTTAGGACATCAAGGCAAGCGTTCCATGGTCAAGAAAGAAGGTTAAGGATATAAGGAAACTTCGACTTAACCTTATAAGAGAAAAGCGACAGTTATGACGAGTAAGACGGTAGCTGGACGAGATAGAGAAGTAGCTCGACCAGCTTAACGAAGCTAGGTTGAGTTCACTCCAGCTCAGCCACTACTAAGTCAGCTCCACTAGCTGTACTACTAGCTTACTCAGCTGAGGCAGCTGGGAGTCAGTTCATCTCAGCTAGACGGACTGTTCGGGTTTTAGGCCGATGGTCCGGGTCCGGGTCAGTGGCGGGCTGTGAGGTCCGGCCATGAGGCCATGGGCTGTTGGGTCTTTGGGCAAGGCCGTGGGCTAAGTCCAAGAGGCTTGGGGCGTGGGTTGGCCTTGTGACCGACCCCAAACCCAATCAGAAAGGGCGAAGGGATGCAAGTGGCCGAAAGGGGACAACCCTTGGCCGATGGTGCCCATTCGCTAGCAAGTCATGCCTGTTCGTGGGGCAAGACTTACCCCCTCGTTTTCTATAAATATGGGGGCTCTCCTGTCGATTTCATTATCCAATTCCAGAGTAAAATACTCAGAGAAAAACGTAGAGAGAAAGAAAGAGAGAAAGAGAGAGTCCCGGCCAAGAGATCGGCCGGAAAAGGGCCGGTCGTGGTGGTTTTGTATCTCCGGCAAGGAGAACGGTTTAGGAGAGAGGAGGCCGTGTGGTTATGAATACCCAAGGCATAGAGAAAGGTCTGGAGAAGGACTCCAAAGCCGTGGTTCAGTCAGATATGGTCAGTGGGGTAACCACCGACTCATCGGACAGTCCGAACCGGTCTAGCCATGGGCGTTTGGATTGTGTCCCATTCTTCTTATTCTTTTCATCCAATTCTTCTTCTACTCCTTCTGTACATTGGCGTGGCCTTGTGGATATGTTGGGATTGGTTATAACCGTGGTTCTGGTTGAGTAATGCAGTCGCGGTCCATAACCGTCGAGTTAGGCGCGCGCATGGTCTAAACTGGCCTCAGATGATCCGACTGGATAGAGGCGGTTCTGTTCTGTTCTGGACGGTTGCAACCCTTACCTGAACAGTCACAATGGTTCATGACTTGTGTAGGTTAAGGCGTGGTCCTTTGGCCATAGGCCGGACACACGTACGGACCAGACAGTCCATAAGGACAGTTAGGTCGAACGGTTGGAACATCTGAATGGGTGCGAGTTGCCAAGGGTCATGAGTTGCCAAGAGGCACGTGTGTCCAAAGGGTACTAGTTCCCAAAGGGTGTGAGTTCCAAACGGTGCCATTGGTTCAAGGCTTAGGCCGAACCAAGTGGACAGTCCGCGGCTGCATAGTCGAACGGACGGACGGTTAGTTTAACCGGAGTGTTGTATCGCAAGGTCTGATTGGTTGCAAGGCAATCCGGTTTGGTCTTGGGCCTTACTCTGTGGTATGGATCCAGGCTTTTGGTCGGATCAGGTAAGAAGGTCCGTGAGCCTTTGGGCCGGACTTATAACTGGTCGATCGCACCTAGATCTTAACCAGACGGTTAGACGGGACTATGGATGATCCAGCTATGGTTGGATTGTTCTGGCCGCAAAGGCTAAGTGGGATATCTTACAATCAACTTTGGGTTGGTGAGTAGGATAGGCGCCATATGTCTTATGTAGGGAGTAGACCTACATGATGGCAATGGAAGGCCGGTTCTATCAGTACATGCTAAGTGGATGATGGCTTATCAAGTCTAGTGGTCGGATCATGTTTCATGACGATGGTTCGATGGCCGAACACTAGTATGGATAGTCACGTTGCTGGAGTAAGAGTATTGATGTGATGCTTCTATATATCAACCTTGGTGTTGATAGCTTCGAGTTTGGCTAAGAGTCATGACGAAGCCTGTGGCTAGTACTATGTGTCGTAGACCATAAGTATTGAGCCTAAGTATGGTTGTTCAAGGAAAGCCGTGTAAGATCTGATCATGGTTGAGTATGGACGACCTGACCTCTGAATGATGGTTCAAGGTGTCAGAACTAATCTGATTAAGGAATGCATCGGTTGGTATGAACAAATCATATATGTTGTCTAGGTTAAGTCCCAAGGCCGGTCAGGCCAGATGATGACTCATCAGTTCCAAGTCATGTGAGGATGGTTGGTTGATTGACTTAGGATCTAATGAGCTTTGTCAGTCCAGAAGATGGACTTGGTACTATTTCCTATAAGGCAAAAGGATTTCGGATTGTGAATGAGCCGAGAAAGGCCAGATGCAAACTCTTATCCTTTCAAAGACTTCTCAAAGGTTACTTATGTCTGTGGGGATGGTTGGTTGAATGACTAAATACCTAGGGGAGTTGTTTGATGCAGGAGTCACGACAAGGACCTTAAGTAAGATCATGGAGTGATCGTGGTCCAGCTGTCAAGCAAGAGCAATTCGAGTCAATGGAGGACCGATGAGCTAATAAGCTCCATAGATGTGGCAAAGGTATGATCTAGCATTTACTTATGTAGATCTAGATAGAATGGTTTAGGGGAATGAAACCTCAGAATCGTATGACTTGGTTTGGGTTTAGGATTGACCTTTAAGCTAATTGGTAGTTGAGTAAACTGACCAAGGCTAAGGTGATTCGACCAGACAAGTGTTAGATTGGTTTTAGACCAATGGTTAATTAGAAAATAATCCGCTGCGTATCTGTTGAAAGGATCTAAGCTATTAATGACTAGGGAAGTCTTTAGCTAAGGTTTAAGTTAGCCCTCGGCTGTGGGCGATATTATAAATAAAGGGCAAAAATTAAGAGGTTCGGCCAGGAAGTGGACCGAGCGACGTGAGGCATCGACCGCGGCCTAGGCGGCCGGGATCGGGTCTTACAGGAACTCTCCTTGGACGGTTGATGGATCGATCATTATCATAAGACTCTTCTCGGATTTCTAGGTCGGACCGGCTGTTCCTCCTTGGATGGTCACGTCTGGTTCTGGTTCGTGACTGAGTTGGACGGCCCTGAAGTTCATCAAGCCTCTGATGGATCGCCTCCAAACCTGTATTCAACACGTTAGACATAAAATCATTGAGAGCACGCATTTGCAAGTTAGATAATCCGGCATATGAATTTCCGGGTCGGTTTCTTCACTATCCATGGTTACCTGAAAACTTAAACAAGGTAACGTTAGATTAAAAACCTCACACAATCAGGTGTTTATCCTCACCCACACACGTGTTTCACTCAATTTTTGTTGGTAATCACACAAGAGAGTTCCTCCCAAAGTTCTAAGAGAGCAAACTAGATCACCCAATGAGCAAATCCAAGTGAACCAAAGATCAAGAGAGAAAGATAAGAGATTTAGAGGGGAACCCGCCTTAACCACCTCAAAGACCGGATTTCTCTTCGGCCAGCAGGCTTTCTCTTCCACCACCACACCACAAACAAATCAAACTTTGGAATATCCTTTTTTTTTTATATATAGATCTTTCTCTTTTTTTTTATATGGGGGTAATGAGGGGCCCGGGTTCAAGATAGAGAGACAAGAAATTTAGATGAAGAATATGGAAGATGAAATGAAATGGATTGAAAAAGAGTTACCGAGAAAGTGGCTCTGATACCACTTGATAGAACCAAAATAAGGATCACTCTTTCGGTAAGGTTGATATGAACTCAGATCCGAGAGGATTGAGAACTGATGGATCGAGGGGTGACACTAAGGGTTGCGGAATAGCCCAAAGATACTACCATAGATTCGAAGGTTGCCGGATGTGACGCATGTCCAACACAACGAAGTGGTTCGCTTGGAGATGACCTCACCAAGAGAAATATGAATGTTCTAAGCAAAGAACAATGAGAGAAGACTCAAAAGAAGCAAAGGAAAATCGATGTGAATTTATTAAGGGGGGTCATCACATACTTATAAGGTTTGTGAGTCAAAGAAACATAAAGACATTTGTGGGAAAAGACAACATAGAAGATATAAATGAATGAAACAAGACATAGAAACTAGAAATGAAGACTTTGACTAAAGACTGGTCAAGGTGCGGATTCTTGTGTTGACTGGTCCAGATTCACAAAGATGTCCAGGTTCATTCTGTGGTGATCAGGTCGTCCGCGGTAAGGAGCAGGATGGATGTAAGGCTGCCCGCATGGTTGATCGTCGATGATCCATGAACGGATGAAGAGATAGCTCGACCCAAATCTCCAGAGAGCTTAAGTATCCTTCCTTTGCAGTAGTTGGAAGCATCGATCATCATGAAATCATCAAAGTGGTTGGAAAGGTTGTGATCAGCCTGATCCGGGCGTGCGGTACGTCCCAAACGGGCCAGGAAAGATAGGCTAAGTCCGAAATCTGATTCTTCTCGATGATCATGGGTTCTGGCTTGACTGTTGGCTCTAGAATGGCGAATGGGTCGGGGAAGAACGCCTTTGGTTTGGCTGATTCGGTCATCAGGTCGTGGATCCATCCTTAGGTCACGTCCGGGTGCACGCGGGTCAATGCGGTACACGGCTCTGTCCGTTGATCTGGTACGGATGAATGGCTGAACCTCAGTTGGACTGATCTGATCATCCTGGTCACCATGCTGAGTCTGCTCCACGTCCTGGTCCAGGTCCTGGGTTCTATCATTCCCTCCCTCTTCAAAAGGATTTGACCACAAATCCGGATCACCTGGGTTCTATCACGTGGGCTGTCTATTCAGTACACACAGGACGTCCCTGGGTCTCCGCCAGCACACACACGACGTCCGTGGCTGTCCGTGTGTGTCCGTCAGCACACACGGGACGTCCGTGGCTGTCCCTCAGTACACATATCAGAACGTTGGTCCTTGGACTCAACACGCTGGCCCTTCCCGTGGACTGTTTGGGTGATTTTGTCCCACGTGGGCTGTCTGTTCCGTACACACAGGACGTCCATAGGTGTCCGCCAGCACACACAGGACATCCGTGGCTGTTTGTGGCTGTCCGTCAGCACACACAGGACGTCCGTGTGTGTCCGTGGGTGTCCGTCAGCACACACAGGACGTCCGTGTGTGTCCATCAGCATACATAGGACGTCCGTAGCTGTCCGTGTGTGTCCGTCTGCACACACAGGACGTTCGTGGCTGTCCATCAGTACACATATCAGCAAGTTGGTCCTTGTACCCTGCACGCTGGCCCTTCCCATGGACTGTTTGGGTGATTTTGCCCCCCGTGGGCTATCTGTTCAGTACTCACAGGACGTCTGTGGGTGTCTGCCAGCACACACAGGACGTCCGTGCCTGTCCGTGTGTGTCCGTGTGTGTCCGTCAGCACACACAGGACGTCCGTGGCTGTCCATCAGTACACATATCAGCACGTTGGTCCTTGGACTCAGCACGCTTACCCTTCCCGTGGACTGTTCGGGTGATTTAGGCCCACGTGGGCAGTCTGTTCAGTACACACAGGACGTCCGTGGGTCTCCGTCAGCACACGCAGGACGTCCGTGTGTGTCAGTCAGCACACACAGGACATCCGGGGATGTTCGTGTGTATCCGTGTGTGTCCGTCAGCACACACAGGACGTCCGTGGCTGTCCATCAGTACACGTATCAGCACGTTGGTCCTTGGACTCCGCACGCTGAACCTTCCAGTGTACTGTTCGGGTGATTTTGGCCCACGTGGGCTGTCTGGTCAGTACACATAAGACGTCCGTGGGTGTCTGCCAGCACACACAGGATGTTTGTGGCTGTCCGTGTGTGTCCGTGTGTGTCCGTCTGTGTCTGTCAGCACACAGAGGACGTCTGTGGCTGTCCATCAGTACACATATCAGCACGTTGGTCCTTGGACTCAGCACGCTGGCCCTTCCCGTGGACTGTTTGGGTGATTTTGGCCCACGTGGGCTGTCTTTTCAGTACACACAGGACGTCCGTGGGTGTCCACCAGCACACACAGGACGTCTGTGGCTGTCTGTGGCTGTCCGTCAGCACACACAAGACGTCTGTGGCTGTCCGTGTGTGTCTGTATATGTCTGTGGGTGTCCGCCAGCATACACAGGACGTCTGTGGCTGTCCGTGGGTGTCTGTCAGCACACACAGGACGTCTGTGTGTGTCCGTCAGCTCACATAGGATGTCCGTGTGTGTCTGTGTGAGTCCATCAGCACACAGAGGACGTCCGTGGCTGTCCATCAGTACACATATCAGCACGCTGGTCCTTGGTCTCAGCACGCTGTGTCACGCCCCCAATCCTGAATAGGATTGTCGGGACGCCATGGTTCGAGGAAACATGCAAGCCAGTCTTAGGACATCAAGGCAAGCGTTCCATGGTCGAGAAAGAAGGTTAAGGACATAAGAAAACTTAGACTTAACCTTATACAAGCTAAGAGACAGCTAGGACGAGTAAGACGGTAGCTGGACGAAGTGGACGAGTAGCTCGGCCATCTCAATGAAGCTAGGTTCAGTTCACACCAGCTCAGTCCCTACTAAGTCAGCTCCACTAGCTGGACTACTAGCTCACTCAGCTGAGGCAGCTGAGAGTCAGCTCATCTCAGCTAGACGGACTGTCCGGGCTTTAGGCCGATGGTCCGGGTCCGGGTCAGTGGCGGGCTGTGAGGTCCGGCCATGAGGCCATGGGCTGTTGGGTCTTTGGACAAGGCCGTGGGCTAAGTCCAGGAGGCCTGGGGCGTGGGTTGGGCTTGTGACCGACCCCAAACCCAATCAGAAAGGGCGAAGGGATGCAAGTGGCCGAAAGGGGACAACCCTTGGCCGATGGTGCCCATTCGCTAGCAAGTCGTGCCTGTTCGTGGGGCAAGACTAACCCCTCGTTTTCTATAAATATGGGGGCTCTCTGGTCGATTTCATTATCCAATTCCAGAGTAAAATACTCAGAGAAAAACGTAGAGAGAAAGAAAGAGAGAAAGAGAGAGTTCCGGCCAAGAGAAAGGCCAATTGTGGTGGTGTTGTTTTCCGGCGACTCTGATCGTTTGAGAACTAACTCCGGTGAAGAATGGGAGATCAAGACAAGGAGAAGAGCATGGAGAACCCAGACGTGGTTCTCAAGGTATGTGATGGGCCGTGGCTCCATCAGACCGAACGGACGGTCCATGCGACCGCACCGCGGCTCTGCTCGGTTCCTAAGTCCCATCCGGCTCTCCTTATCTGTTTCAATTCGTTTCTCTTCTCTTCTCTCTGGTTAAACACGATAGGTTGTGCTGGTTGAGTCCAAGGGATACGTCCCTAGGCTTTGGCCGAACATAACCAAACCGCTAGCCTAGACACGGGTCGGTTAGTCGGATTATCCGATCGCACCAAGACTGGGCGGTTAGGACGAACGGTTGGGAATGACCCAAAGGGCACGAGTTGTCAAGAGTCATGAGTGTCCAAGAGGCACGAATGGCCAAAGGGTGCATGTTCCAAACGGTGTCTTTTGGGACAGGTTAGGACCGATCCTTATGGATCAGCCTATGGCTTGTCTAGTTAAGACAAGGTCACGGTTTGTCTAAGCCAAGGTAGAGTCGCAAGGTCTGACCGGTTGCTAAGCCTTCCGGATTAGGCTTGAGGCTTACTCGGCCGATTGGATCCAGGCCTAAGGCCGGATCAGGTAAGGGAGTCCGTTGGGCCATTGAGCCGGACTCCATTGGCCGGTCACACCTAGATTCTATCCGGTTAGACAGATTGGTCTTTGGGGACGATCCGGATCTGTTCGTGTGTTCTGTTTATCTATTCTGGACTATCTATCTGATTCTAAGTCAAGGGGTGGTTGGTTGAATGACTTAGGATACGGTAGGTAGGTTCACACGTTTTATGATTATGTTGACTGAGGTTTATCTAAGTTCTAGGAACCAAGCCAAGCATTGTGGAATCAATCCGTTCTATTCTCGGTTATGATTAATGCTTATCTGGTTGTGGTTTCAGGAACTAAGGATGGTTCTGGTCAAGCCAAGGAGCCGTGAAGGCTTGGTCAGTGAGAGGCTGTGTAACGTGTGGTTAGATGATGCTAGGGATGAACTAGTGATTGTCTATGAGACTGTTAAGAAGTTGTGTATTGAATCTCATGTTTCTAAGTAATACTAAGTTTATACATTGTTATTCCGCTGTGCAATTTGTTCCTTTGTTTCTGAACCTCATATTCGAATATGACTTAGTAAATAAAAGACTTAAAATGGATCAAACAAGCAAAGAAATTAATAAGTAAGCCTGCAGACTCCATAAGGTCGAGAGGCCAGGGTTCGGGTCTTACACGCTGGCCCTTCCAGTGGACTGTTCGGGTGATTTTGGCCCACGTGGGCTGTCTGTTCAGTACACACAAGACGTCTGTGGGTGTCCGTCAGCACACACAGGACGTCCGTGGGTGTCCGTCAGCACACACAGGACGTCTGTGGCTGTCCGTGTGTGTGTCCGTGTGTGTCCGTCAGCACACACAGGACGTCCGTGGCTGTCCATCAGTACACATATCAGCACGCTGGCCTTTCCCGTGGACTGTTCGGGTGATTTTGGCCGACGTGGGCGGTCTGTTCAGTACACACAGGACGTCCGTGGGTGTCCGTCAGCACACACAGGACGTCCATGGGTGTCCGTCAGCACACACAGGACGTTCGTGGCTGTCCGTGTGTGTCCGTGTGTGTCCGTCAGCACACACAGGATGTCCGTGGCTGTCCATCAGTACACATATCAGCACGTTGGTCCTTGGACTCAGCACGCTGACCCTTCTCGTGGACTGTTTGGGTGATTTTGGCCCTCATGGGCTGTCTTTTTAGTACACGCAGGACGTCTGTGGGTGTCCGCCAGCACACACAGGACGTCTGTGGCTGTCTGTGTGTGTCCGTGTGTGTCCGTCAGCACACCGAGGACGTCCGTGGCTGTCCATCAGTACACATATCAGCACGTTGGTCCTTGGACTCAGCATGCTGGCCCTTCCCGTGGACTATTTGGGTGATTTTGGCCCACGTGGGCTGTCTGTTCAGTACACACAGGACATCCGTGGGTGTCTGCCAGCACACACAGGATGTCCGTGGCTGTCCGTCAGCACACACAGGATGTCCGTGACTGTCCGTGTGTGTCCGTGTGTGTCCGTCAGCACACACAGGACGTCCGTGGGTGTCTGTCAGTACACATATCAGCACATTGGTCCTTGGACTCAGCATGCTGACCCTTCCCGTGGACTGTTCGGGTGATTTTGGCCCATGTGGGCTGTCTGTTCAGTACACACAGGATGTCTGTGGGTGTCCGTCAGCACACACAGGACGTCTGTGTGTGTTCGTCAGCACACACATGACGTCCGGGGCTGTCCGTGTGTGTCTGTGTGTGTCTGTCAGCACACACAGGACATTCGTGGCTGTCCATCAGTACACATATCAGCACATTGGTCCTTGGACTCAGCACGTTAACCCTTCCCGTGGACTGTTTGGGTGATTTTGGCCCACGTGGGCTGTCTGGTCAGTACACACAGGACGGCCGTGGGTGTCCGCCAGCACACACAGGACCTCCGTGGCTGTCCGTGTGTGTCCGTGTGTGTTCGTCTGTGTCCGTCAGCAAACACAGGACGTCCGTTGTAAGACCCGATCCCGGCCGACTAGGCCGCGGTCGATGCCTCACGTCGCTCAGTCCATACCCGGACCGAACCTCTTAAAATTTTGCCCTTTATTTAAAATATCGCCCATTGGCGAGGGCTAACTTAGATCCTAGCTCAAGACTACCTTAGTCATTCCCTAGCTAGATCCTTTCAACTTATGCACAGCGGAATAGTATCTACTTAACCATTGGTCTATAACCAATATAATTCTTGTCTGGTCGAATCACCTCGGCTAATGGTTAGTATACTCAACTACCAGCTAGCTCCAAGGTCAATCCTGAACCCAAATCAAGGCATACAAATCTGAGGTTCCATTCCCCTAACCATTCTATCTAGATCTATGCAACATTGCTAGATCATACCTTTGCCACATCCACGGAGCTTGTTAGCTCATCGGCCCAGCTACTCTAGCGGAATGAACTCATAAACCAGCTGATCGAGCTGTCACACTCGAACTGAGCTAGGACCGAGCTATGGCCAGCTGCCATATACTGCGTCCAGCTCCTTTACACACACAAAACAACTCCCTTAGGTACTTAGTCATTCAGCCAACCATCCCCACAGACATAAGTAACCCTTGAGAAGTCTTCAACCAGCTAAGGACATGCATCTGGCCCTTACCGGCTCATGCACTGTCCCACATCCTTTTTGCCTTATCAACTTATGATACCAAGTCCAGCTCATGGACTAACAATGCCCATCAGATCCTGAGTCAATCAACCAACCACCCCACATGACTCAGAACAGATGAGTCTTCATACTTCCTAATCAGTCATGGAACCATGTCCCACTGAACCTGATTAGTGTTACTCTTACCACCGGTGCATCCTTTGATCAATCAGATCAGACACCTTGATCCATCATCCTAGGATCAGGTCGTCCATCCTTGCCCATGATCAGATCACACACGGCCTGCCTTACCAACACCAAGGTTGATAACCAGCAATTCCTTATGATCAATATCATAAGTGACAATATGTTCCAGCACACAAACATATGATCAGATATCCTAACACAAGGATCTGACCCCAATATGCCCTCAGGTGCAATTTCGACCGCAAGCAAACCTGCTCCAAAAATCAATTAAAATTCATGACAATTCATGATAAAACATAACTAAGAGAATGGTCCAATCAGATTTCCCAGAACCGGCCTCCATCCCATAGATCTCAGCCAAGATCAGCCAAACCGGCCCAAGGGACCATCTCTAAATCAATCCCTAAAAACTCATTAGGATTCATGATAATTCATGATAAATCTTAACTAAGAGAATGGTCAAGTCAGAATTACAAGAACCGATAATGGTCAAGTCAGAATTACAAGAACCGATCTCGATCCTATGGATCTCGACTTAGAACAGCCCCACCGGCCACCTTGACCATCTCGAAATCAATCAGATAAAAATCCCCAAATACCATGATAATTCATGATAATTCACCACTAAGAGGATTCCAAAGTCAGATCGCCATAAATCCATCATGAAGTAGGAGATCCGGACTTAGCTGCCAAATCAAGGCCATGGAGGGTTCTTCTGAACCGGCCAAGCCATGGTTCAGTGCTACTATGTCTAATCATCAATCTCAATCATAAGAAGAAGAAATAACATGATTAATAATCATAAAACAGAGTAAGGTGTAACTGCAGGACCAGATCAGCCCATAGTGTACCAGACTATGTCCAATGGTCTGCAGTCCCCACCTGTTACCTCATCAGGGGCGTCCATGCTCCTCCTAGCACGCCGTCATCAAACCCTTATCACATACTTCCAGTATTGATAAGATCTAACCATGGTTCGTGCCCATCACTCCTTCCATGGAACTTCCATGAAACCAGTTTCTATACTGCATACATCTTCAAGGCTGTTCATGCCTTTGAGAGTGGAGTCAAGCCTTCCCCCTTCTCTCCTAACCAATTGCGTGTGTTCCCAAGACACAGAGGAAGCCTTAGACATGATCATCCATGATCGATCACCATCCAAAGGTCGTGCATCACTTCCCTCTTTGTTCCCAATGAAACTGCTTTCCATACCAATCTCCCTTTAAGGCTGCATTGTCCCTTGGGAATGGATTCCGGCCAACTCCCTCCTTTCCTCACCATTTGCGTGTGTTCACAGGCTCCAGATAAGGCTTTGGGTGTTGTCAACAATGATCAAAACCGTTCAGAGGGTCGTTCTCAACTTCCCCCTTGATCTGCCCCAAAACTGTCTCTTTATGGCCTTCACACCACCATGGGTCTTGGATTGGGAATCCGACCAACTCTCTGTATTTTTCTCTGGATTCTTTGTGTTTCAGGGTGTAGAAGGAAGCCCTGGCGTGCCTGCAAAGGCACGGACTTGCCTTCCTTATATAGGAGAAGGGGTGGTTACTTCTTAACCATTGCATCCCTTCGGTATCATTTCTGGCCATTGATTTAATCAATGGTACAGATTGCACCCTTTCGCCTATGGCAGTTACCACACGCCCTGGAACTGCCAAACCACTCCTGGACAAGTCCAAACAAGGCCAAGACTGATTGCCCACGCCCATGACCCAACCACAAGAGCCCTCCAGCCCATTGGTACACATGGGTCATCCACATGGCCTGGCCACTGTCCAGACCCGGCCCAACTGCCCAAGACCTGAACACTCAGTCCAGCTGAGTTGAGCTGATCCCCAGCTGATACAGCTGAGTGAGCTAGACCATCCAGCTCAGGGAGCTGACCTACACTTCAGTGAGCTACACCGAGCTGCACTACACTTCACCTAGCTGGTTGAGCTTGCTTACTGCATCGCCCAGTTGTTATACACTGTGTCCAGCTTGCTTCCTTTATCTTCTTCAATCCTTCTAAGTCCCTTGGTCAATTTCCAGACCTAGACTTAGTTTTCCCATGATCCATTCTGATCACTCACTTCATCGAGCTTCACCTGGATCTCGTCCAGCTACCAGCTCGCTTGTCCAGCTCCTTTGAGCTTGCATGTGCCTTATTTTGGTTAGGTTCCAGCTTCCTGATTCCCTTAACCTTACCTTCAGGCCATGATATACTTGTCTTTAGGTCATATGACCTGACTGGTGCGTTTCCTCGCACCGCAGTCCGTCCAGACGATCCTATCCAGGATCGGGGACATGACAAGTCTCCCCCACTTATGAAGGATTCGTCGTCGAATCCAGTGGTGTTAACCTCTTGTCTCATGACAAAGGTTCCATCCGAACTCCTTTGTACCCGGAACATGGAGCATGCTCGATTGGTTCTTTCTAACCAATTCGTTGCATCTCCCACCTTATTCATTCTCACTGACCACGTCCTGGTCATCACATACACAACAAGTCTCCCCCACTTGATAGATATTTAACCCAAAATCTTATCAAGTGGTCCATCAAGCACCCATACAAAGACATGACTTATGTCACCGACCCAACTCTCCAGGTTGCGTTCTGAGTACTCAAGTCTTAGTAGATTCAACCAATCTCCAAGCCACTCGATGCACCAGCCAAGTCCTAGCGAACATATTCCAGTCTTTAGGCTGCTCACTCTACCATGAGTCCTAACAGATTGTTCTGTTCCCTTAAGTCCTTCCTGGACAATAAGGTTTATGATTCCAGCAACTCATCAATCCTGGGTAAAGGGTACTTGTTCTTCACAGTCACCCTGTTCAAACCCCTATAATCAATGCACAACCTAAAGCTACCATCCTTTTTCTTAACAAATAGGAATGGTGCTCCCCAAGGTGATACACTAGGGCGTATGAACCCCTTCGCAAGCAACTCCTCAAGTTGCTTCTTCAGCTCTGCCATCTGAGCTGGTGCCATTCTATATGGACTTTTAGATAATGGGCCGTTCCAGGTTCCAATTCAATGATGAATTGGTCAGCCCTATCAGGGGGAATGCCCTGTAGTGCCCCAAACACATCCTGAAATTCCCGAACCGACGGTATACCCTCTGGGTCACAGGCCCCTACAACCTCATCAGTGTAAATGGTAGTCAAAAAGGCCTCACAACCATTTCCAAGCATCCGTTCTACTTGGACTCCTGAAACCACCAAACTACAAGAGGTTGGCTTGATTCCTTGGTACTTAATCGGGGGTCCAAACTCGTTCTCAAGTTGCACCCTTCCCCGGTGACAATCTAGAGTTGCCCGATACTTTACCAACCAGTCCATGCCTAAGATCACTTCATGATGCTGGAGGGGGACAACAATCAGATCTATAGGCATCGGCTTATCCAAGATCACCACAGGGATGTCCTTAACCAGACCGAGTGAGTTCATAACTTGCCCTCCGGCCGCACTCACTCGTTCAGGACCATCCCATGTTCCATGCTGGAACAAACCTTTTCCAATCATACATGGACTCACAAAACTATGTGTAGCTCCAGTATCAAATAATGTGTTTCCACACCACCGATCATTAAGTACTTAGATGAGTAGGATCTCGGTTTGATCACACATTTGGAAAATGTCCCATACCATTCTCCAAAGCATCATACTTCTGTGAACGTCCCATACCATTCACAAAAGTGTTTATAGTATACCTCAATCCACATCATACTAAGATACTTAATATCGTGTTTCCAATTCCTCTTGGAATTGATCCATTCCATTCACTCAATCTTAAGGAATCCTACCTTGACTTACACTGAGTCCAAGCTGATCCATCTGATCAGAAGCCCACTCATGTACTAGCCATGTAGCGTCTCCCTTAGACTAACATGAACATTGCATATGCTCACTTGTTTTGAACGGCCACCAAGGAATAACATTTACCTCCAAGAGAGTGCTGCACGTTTCTTTCAACCTAAGCCACTCTCTGGTCCATGTTACTTCCCTTGTCCAGGTCGTCCATACAAAGATCTTGCATTGCGTCCATCATCCAATCCGTATACTATTCCCAAATAACTAGATAAACTAACCTTTATGTTTTCAGGGTCTTGCCGTGGAAGAGTGTATCTTGGCTAAGCCAGCTCATCTTGGAACTTCCCCGTTCACAAGCATGAAACCCAAACTTACCTCAACTCTCACTTGGCTCACCACAACTAAGGTTCCAAGTCATCTCAGTTTTCAGAAATAATTTCGGTTTGGAACTCAACATCTTTGAGCACTGTCCTTAACATGATCTAGCATGCTCTGATACCAACTTGTAAGACCCGATCCCGGCCGACTAGGCCTGGCCACGATGCCTCACGTCGCTCAGTCCATACCCGGACCGAACCTCTAAAAATTTTGCCCTTTATTTAAAATATCGCCCATTGGCGAGGGCTAACTCAGATCCTAGCTCAAGACTACCTTAGTCATTCCCTAGCTAGATCCTTTCAACTTCTGCACAGCAGAATAGTATCTACTTAACCATTGGTCTATAACCAATATAATACTTGTCTGGTCGAATCACCTCGGCTAATGGTTAGTATACTCAACTACCAGCTAGCTCCAAGGTCAATCCAGAACCCAAATCAAGGCATACAAATCTGAGGTTCCATTCCCCTAACCATTCTATCTAGATCTATGCAAAATTGCTAGATCATACCTTTGCCACATCCACGGAGCTTGTTAGCTCATCGGTCCAGCTACTCTAGCTGAATGAACTCATAAACCAGCTGATCGAGCTGTCACACTCGAACTAAGCTAGGACCGAGCTATGGCCAGCTGCCATATACTGCGTCCAGCTCCTTTACACACACAAAACAACTCCCTTAGGTACTTAGTCATTCAGCCAACCATCCCCACAAACATAAGTAACCCTTGAGAAGTCTTCAAACAGCTAAGGACATGCATCTGGCCCTTACCGGCTCATGCACTGTCCCACATCCTTTTTGTCTTATCAACTTATGATACCAAGTCCAGCTCATGGACTAACAATGCCCATCAGATCCTGAGTCAATCAACCAACCACCCCATATGACTCAGAACTGATGAGTCTTCATACTTCCTAATCAGTCATGGAACCATGTCCCACTGAACCTGATTAGTGTTGCTCTTACCACCGGTGCATCCTTTGATCAATCAGATCAGACACCTTGATCCATCATCCAAGGATCAGGTCGTCCATCCTTGCCCATGATCAGATCACACACGGCCTGCCTTACCAACACCAAGGTTGATAACCAGCAATTCCTTATGATCAATATCATAAGTGACAATATGTTCCAGCACACAAACATATGATCAGATATCCTAACACAAGGATCTGACCCCAATATGCCCTCAGGTGCAATTTCGACCGCAAGCAAACCTGCTCCAAAAATCAACTAAAATTCATGACAATTCATGATAAATCATAACTAAGAGAATGTTCCAATCAGATTTCCCAGAACCGGCAACCATCCCATAGATCTCGGCCAAGATCAGCCAAACCGGCCCAAGGGACCATCTCTAAATCAATCCCTAAAAACTCATTAGGATTCATGATAATTCATGATAAATCTTAACTAAGAGAATGGTCAAGTCAGAATTCCAAGAACCGATCTCGATCCTATGGATCTCGACCAAGAACAGCCCCACCGGCCACCTTGACCATCTCGAAATCAATCAGATAAAAATCCCCAAATACCATGATAATTCATGATAATTCACCACTAAGAGGATTCCAAAGTCAGATCGCCATAAATCCATCATGAAGTAGGAGATCCGGACTTAGCTGCCAAATCAAGGCCATGGAGGGTTCTTCTGAACCGGCCAAGCCATGGTTCAGTGCTACTATGTCTAATCATCAATCTCAATCATAAGAAGAAGAAATAACATGATTAATAATCATAAAACATAGTAAGGTGTAACTGCAGGACCAGATCAGCCCATAGTGTACCAGACTATGTCCAATGGTCTGCAGTCCCCACCTGTTACCTCATCAGGGGCGTTCATGCTCCTCCTAGCACGCCGTCCTCAGACCCTTATCACATACTTCCAGTATTGGTAAGATCTAACCATGGTTCGTGCCCATCACTCCTTCCATGGAACTTCCATGAAACCAGTTTCTATACTGCATACATCTTCAAGGCTGTTCATGCCTTTGAGAGTGGATTCAAGCCTTCCCCCTTCTCTCCTAACCAATTGCGTGTGTTCCCAAGACACAGAGGAAGCCTTAGACATGATCATCCATGATCAATCACCATCCAAAGGTCGTGCATCACTTCCCTCTTTGTTCCCCATGAAACTGCTTTCCACACCAATCTCCCTTTAAGGCTGCATTGGCCCTTGGGAATGGATTCCGGCCAACTCCCTCCTTTCCTCACCATTTGCGTGTGTTCACAGGCTCCAGATAAGGCTTTGGGTGTTGTCAACAATGATCAAAACCGTTCAGAGGGTCGTTCTCAACTTCCCCCTTGATCTGCCCCAAAACTGTCTCTTTATGGCCTTCACACCACCATGGGTCTTGGATTGGGAATCCGACCAACTCTCTGTATTTTTCTCTGGATTCTTTGTGTTTCAGGGTGTAGAAGGAAGCCCTGGCGTGCCTGCAAAGGCACGTACTTGCCTTCCTTATATAGGAGAAGGGGTGGTTACTTCTTAACCATTGCATCCCTTCGGTATCATTTCTGGCCATTGATTTAATCAATGGTACAGATTGCACCCTTTCGCCTTTGGCAGTTACCACACGCCCTGGAACTGCCAAACCACTCCTGGACAAGTCCAAACAAGGCTCAGACTGATTTCCCACGCCCATGACCCAACCACAAGAGCCCTCCAGCCCATTGGTACACATGGGTCATCCACATGGCCTGGCCACTGTCCAGACCCGGCCCAACTGCCCAAGACCTGAACACTCAGTCCAGCTGAGTTGAGCTGATCCCCAGCTGATACAGCTGAGTGAGCTAGACCATCCAGCTCAGGGAGCTGACCTACACTTCAGTGAGCTACACCGAGCTGCACTACACTTCACCTAGCTGGTTGAGCTTGCTTACTGCATCGCGCAGCTGTTATACACTGTGTCCAGCTTGGTTCCTTTATCTTCTTCAATCCTTCTAAGTCCCTTGGTCAATTTCCAGACCTAGACTTAGTTTTCCCATGATCCATTCTGATCACTCACTTCATCGAGCTTCACCTGGATCTCGTCCAGCTACCAGCTCGCTTGTCCAGCTCCTTTGAGCTTCCATCTGCCTTATTTTGGTTAGGTTCCAGATTCCTGATTCCCTTAACCTTACCTTCAGGCCATGATATACTTGTCTTTAGGTCATATGACCTGACTGGTGCGTTTCCTCGCACCGCAGTCCGTCCAGACGATCCTATCCAGGATCGGGGACATGACATCCGTGGCTGTCCATCAGTACACATATCAGCACGTTGGTCCTTGGACTCAGCATGCTGGCCCTTCCCGTGGACTGTTTGGGTGATTTTGGCGCACGTGGGCTGTCTGTTCAGTACACACAGGACGTCTGAGGGAGTCCGCCAGCACACACAGCACGTCTGTGCCTGTCCGTCAGCACACACAGGACGTCCGTGGCTGTCCGTGTGTGTCTGTGGGTGTCCGCCAGCACGCACAGGACGTTCGAAGCTGTCTGTGGCTGTCCGTCAGCACACACAGGACGTCCGTGTGTGTCTGTCAGCACACACAGGACGTCTGTGTGTGTCCATGTGTGCCATTCCGCACATACATGACGTATGTGGCTGTCCATCAGTACACATATCAGCACGCTGGTCCTTGGACTCAGCACGCTGTCCCTTCCTGTGGACTGTTTGGGTGATTTTGGCCCACGTGGGCTGTCTGTTCAGTACACACATGACGTCTGTGGGTGTCCGTCAGCACACACAGGACGTCTGTGTGTGTCCGTCAGCACACACAGGACATCTGGGGCTGTTCGGGTGATTTTGGCCCTCGTGGGCTGTCAGTTCAGTACACACAGGACGTCCGTGGGTGTCTGCCAGCACACACAGGACGTCCGTGGGTGTCCGTCAGTACACATATCAGCACGTTGATCCTTGGACTCAGCACGCTGACCCTTCCCGTGGACTGTTCGGGTGATTTTGGCCCACGTGGGCTGTCTGTTCAGTACACACAGGACGTCCGTGGGTGTCCGTCAGCACACACAGGACGTCCGTGTCTGTGTCCATCAGCACACACAGGACGTCCGTGTGTGTTCGTCAGCACACATAGGACGTCCGTGGCTGTCCATCAGTACACATATCAGCACGTTGGTCCTTGGACTCAGCACGTTGACCCTTCCCGTGAACTGTTCGGGTGATTTTGGCCCACGTGGGCTGTCTGGTCAGTACACACAGGACGTCCGTGGGTGTCCGCCAGCACACATAGGACATCCGTGGCTGTCCGTGTGTGTCCGTGTGTGTTCGCCTGTGTCCGTCAGCACACATAGGACATCCGTGGCTGTCCATCAGTACACATATCAGCACGTTGGTCCTTGGACTCAGCACGCTGGCCCTTCCCGTGGACTGTTTGGGTGATTTAGGCCCACGTGGGCTGTATGTTCAGTACACACAGGACGTCTGTGGGTGTCCACAAGTGCACACAGCACGTCTGTGGCTGTCCTTGGCTGACCGTCAGCACACATAGGACGTCTGTGGCTGTCCGTGTGTGTCCGTGTGTGTCTGTGGGTGTCCGCCACCACACCCAGGACGTTCGTAGCTGTCTGTGGGTGTCCGTCAGCACACACAGGACGTCCGTGTGTGTCCGTCAGCACACATAGGACATCCAGGGCTGTCCGTGTGTGTCTGTGTGTGTCCGTCAGCACACACATGACGTCTGTGGCTGTCCATCAGTACACATATCAACACGTTGGTCCTTGGACTTAGAACGCTGACCCTTCCCGTGGACTGTTCGGGTGATTTTGGCCCTTGTGGGCTGTCAGTTCAGTACACACAGGACGTCCGTGGGTGTCTGCCAGCACACACAGTACGTCCGTGGCTGTCTGTGTTTGTCCGTGTGTGTCCGTCTGTGTCCGTCAGCACACAAAGGACGTCCGTGGCTGTCCATCAGTACACATATCAGCACGTTGGTCCTTGGAGTCAGCACGCTGGCCCTTCCCATGGACTGTTTGGGTGATTTTGGCCCACGTGGGCCGTCTGTTCAGTACACACAGGACGTCCGTGGGTGTCCGCCAGCACACACAGGACGTCCGTGGGTGTCCGTTAGTACACATATCAGCACGTTGGTCCTTGGACTCAGCACACTGACCCTTCCCGTGGACTGTTCGGGTGATTTTGGCCCACGTGGGCTGTCTGTTCAGTACACACAGGACGTCCGTGGGTGTCCGTCAGCACACACAGGACGTCCGTGTGTGTGTCCATCAGCACACACAGGACGTCCGTGTGTGTTCGTCAGCACACACAGGACGTCCGTGTGTGTTCGTCAGCACACACAGGACGTCCGTGGCTGTCCATCAGTACACATATCAGCACGTTGGTCCTTGGACTCAGCACGTTGACCCTTCCCGTGAACTGTTCGGGTGATTTTAGCCCACGTGGGCTGTCTGGTCAGTACACACAGGACGTCCGTGGGTGTCCGCCAGCACACATAGGACATCCGTGGCTGTCCGTGTGTGTCCGTGTGTGTTCGTCTGTGTCCGTCAGCACACATAGGACATCCGTGGCTGTCCATCAGTACACATATCAGCACGTTGGTCCTTGGACTCAGCAAGCTGGCCCTTCCCGTGGACTGGTTGGGTGGTTTAGGCCCACGTGGGCTGTATGTTCAGTACACACAGAACGTCCGTGGGTGTCCGCAAGCGCACACAGCACGTCTGTGGCTGTCCTTGGCTGACCGTCAGCACACATTGGACGTCTGTGGCTGTCCGTGTGTGTCCATGTGTGTCTGTGGGTGTCCGCCACCACACACAGGACGTTCGTAGCTGTCTTTGGCTGTCCGTCAGCACACACAAGACGTCCATGTGTGTCCGTTAGCACACACAGGACGTTCGTGTGTGTCCATATGTGCCCGTCAGCACACACAGTACGTCTGTGGCTGTCCATCAGTACACATATCAGCACGCTGGTCCTTGGACTCAGCACGCTGGCCCTTCCCGTGGACTGTTTGAGTGATTTTGGCCCACGTGGGCTGTCTGTTCAGTACACACATGACGTCTGTGGGTGTCCGTCAGCACACACAGGACGTCCGTGTGTGTCCGTCAGCACACAGGACATCCGAGGCTGTCCGTGTGTGTACGTCAGCACACACATGACGTCCGTGGCTGTCCATCAGTACACATATCAGCACGTTGGTCCTTGGACTCAGCACGTTGACCCTTCCCGTGGACTGTTTGGGTGATTTTGGCCCACGTGGGCTGTCTGGTCAGTACACACAGGATGGCCGTGGGTGTCCGCCAGCACGCACAGGACATCCGTGGCTGTCCGTGTGTGTTCCTCTGTGTCCGTCAGCAAACACATGACGTCCGTGGCTGTCCGTCAGTACACATATCAGCACGTTGGTCCTTGGACTCAGCATGCTGGCCCTTCCCGTGGACTGTTTGGGTGATTTTGGCCCACGTGGGCTGTCTGTTTCAGTACACACAAAACGTCCGTGGGAGTCCGCCAGCACACACAGCACGTCTATGCCTGTCCGTGGCTGTCCGTCAGCACACACAGGACGTCCGTGGCTGTCTGTGTGTGTCTCTGGGTGTCCGCCAGCACGCACAGGACGTTCGTAGCTGTCTTTGGCTGTCCGTCAGCACACACAGGACGTCCGTGTGTGTCCGTCAGCACACACAAGATGTCTGTGTGTGTCCATGTGTGCCATTCCGCACACACAGGACGTCCGTGGCTGTCCATCAGTACACATATCAGCACGCCGGTCCTTGGACTCAGCACGCTGTCCCTTCCTGTGGACTGTTTGGGTGATTTTGGCCCACGTGGGCTGTTTGTTTGGTACACACATGACGTCTGTGGGTGTCCGTCAGCACACACAGGACGTCCGTGTGTGTCCGTCAGCACACACAGAACATCTGGGGCTGTCCGTGTGTGTCCATCAGCACACACATGACGTACGTGGCTGTCCATCACTACACATATCAACACGTTGGTCCTTGGACTCAGCACGCTGACCCTTCCCGCAGACTGTTCGGGTGATTTTGGCCCTCGTGGGCTGTGTGTTCAGTACACACAGGACGTCCATGGGTGTCTACCAGCACACATAGTACTTCCGTGGCTGTCTGTGTGCGTCCGTGTGTGTCCGTCTGTGCCCATCCGCACACACAGGACGTCTGTGGCTGTCCATCAGTACACATATCAGCACGCTGGTCCTTGGACTCAGCACGCTAGCCCTTCCCGTGGACTGTTTGGGTGATTTTGGCCCACGTGGGCTGTCTGTTCAGTACACACATGACGTCTGTGGGTGTCTGTCAGCACACACAGGACGTCTGTGTGTGTCCGTCAGCACACATAGGACATCCAGGGCTGTCCGTGTGTGTCCGTCAGCACACACATGACGTCCGTGGCTGTCCATCAGTACACATATCAGCACGTTGGTCCTTGGACTCAGCACGTTGGTCCTTGGACTCAGCACGTTGACCCTTCCCGTGGACTGTTTGGGTGATTTTGGCCCACATGGGCTGTCTGTTCAGTACACACAGGATGGCCGTGGGTGTCCGCCAACACACACAGGACATCCGTGGCTGTCCGT
The DNA here is from genome assembly GCF_020379485.1 of Brassica napus. Taxonomy (NCBI): domain Eukaryota; kingdom Viridiplantae; phylum Streptophyta; class Magnoliopsida; order Brassicales; family Brassicaceae; genus Brassica; species Brassica napus. Next base: position 45,174 of record NW_026014727.1, on the reverse strand, counting down.
GTGTGTCCGTGTGTGTTCCTCTGTGTCTGTCAGCAAACACAGGACGTCTGTGGCTGTCCATCAGTACACATATCAGCACGTTGGTCCTTGGACTCAGCATGCTGGCCCTTCCCGTGGACTGTTTGGGTGATTTTGGCCCACGTGGGCTGTCAGTTCAGTACACACAGGACGTCCGTGGGAGTCCGCCAGCACACACATCACGTCTGTGCCTGTCTGTGGCTGTCCGTCAGCACACACAGGACATCTGTGGCTGTCCGTGTGTGTCTCTGGGTGTCCGCCAGCACGCACAGGACGTTCGTAGCTGTCTATGGCTGTCCGTCAGCACACACAGGACGTCTGTGTGTGTCCGTCAGCACACACAAGATGTCTGTGTGTGTCCATGTGTGCCATTCCGCACACACAGGACATCCGTGGCTGTCCATCAGTACACATATCAGCACGCTGGTCCTTGGACTCAGCACGCTGGCCCTTCCCGTGGACTGTTTGGGTGATTTTGGCCCACGTGGGCTGTCTGTTCAGTACACACAGGACGTCCGTGGGAGTCCGCCAGCACACACAGCACGTCTGTGCCTGTCCGTGGCTGTCCGTCAGCACACACAGGATGTCCGTGGCTGTCCGTGTGTGTCTCTAGGTGTCCGCCAGCACGCACAGGACGTTCGTAGCTGTCTATGGCTGTCCGTCAGCACACACAGGACAACCGTGTGTGTCCGTTAGCACACACAAGATGTCTGTGTGTGTCCATGTGTGCCATTCCGCACACACAGGACGTCCGTGGCTGTCCATCAGTACACATATCAGCACGCTGGTCCTTGGACTCAGCATGCTGTCCCTTCCTGTGGACTGTGGGTGATTTTGGCCCACGTGGGCTGTCTGTTCAGTACACACATGACGTCTGTGGGTGTCCGTCAGCACACACAGGACGTCCGTGGCTGTCCATAAGTACACATATCAGCACGTTGGTCCTTGGACTCAGCACGTTGACCCTTCCCGTGGACTGTTTGGGTGATTTTGGCCCACGTGGGCTGTCTGGTCAGTACACACAGGATGGCCGTGGGTGTCCGCCAGCACACACAGGACATCCGTGGCTGTCCGTGTGTGTCTGTGTGTGTTCCTTCTGTGTCCGTCAGCAAAAAAAGGACGTCCGTGGCTGTCCATCAGTACACATATCAGCACGTTGGTCCTTGGACTCAGCATGCTGGCCCATCCTGTGGACTGTTTGGGTAATTTTGGCCCACGTGGGCTGTCTGTTCAGTACACACAGGACGTCCGTGGGAGTCCGCCAGCACACACAGCACGTCTGTGCCTGTCCGTGGCTGTCCATGAGCACACACAGGACATCTGTGGCTGTCCGTGTGTGTCTTTGGGTGTCCGCCAGCACGCACAGGACGTTCGTAGCTGTCTATGGCTGTCCGTCAGCACACACAGGACGTCCGTGTGTGTCCGTCAGCACACACAAGATGTCTGTGTGTGTCCATGTGTGCCATTCCGCACACACAGGACGTCCGTGGCTCTCCATCAGTACACATATCAGCACGCTGGTCCTTGGACTCAGCACGCTGTCCCTTCCTGTGGACTGTTTGGGTGATTTTGGCCCACGTGGGCTGTCTGTTCAGTACACACATGACATCTGTGGGTAGCCGTCAGCACACACAGGACGTCCGTGTGTGTCCGTCAGCACACACAGGACATCTGGGGCTGTCCGTGTGTGTTCGTGTGTGTTCGTGTGTGTCCATCAGCACACACATGACGTACGTGGCTGTCCATCAGTACACATATCAACACGTTGGTCCTTGGACTCAGCACGCTGACCCTTCCCGTGGACTGTTCGGGTGATTGTGGCCCTCGTGGGCTGTCAGTTCAGTACACACAGGACGTCCGTGGGTGTCTGCCAGCACACACAGTACGTCCGTGGCTGTCTATGTGCGTCCATGTGTGTCCGTCTGTGTCCGTCAGCACACAAAGGACGTCCGTGGCTGTCCATCAGTACACATATCAGCACGTTGGTCCTTGGAGTCAGCACACTGGCCCTTCCCATGGACTGTTTGGGTGATTTTGGCCCACGTGGGCTGTCTGTTCAGTACACACAGGACGTCCGTGGGTGTCCGCCAGCACACACAGGACGTCTGTGGGTGTCCGTCAGTACACATATCAGCACGTTGGTCCTTCGACTCAGCACGCTGACCCTTCCCGTGGACTGTTCGGGTGATTTTGGCCCACATGGGCTGTCTGTTCAGTACACACAGGACGTCCGTGGGTGTCCGTCAGCACACACAGGACATCCATGTGTGTGTCTGTCAGCACACACAGGACGTCCGTGTGTGTTCGTCAGCACACACAGGACGTCCGTGGCTGTCCATCAGTACACATATCAGCACGTTGGTCCTTGGACTCAGCACGTTGACCCTTCCCGTGAACTGTTTGGGTGATTTTGGCCCACGTGGGCTGTCTGGTCAGTACACACAGGACGTCACTGGGTGTCCGCCAGCACACACAGGACATCTGTGGCTGTCCGTGTGTGTCCGTGTGTGTCCGTGTGTGTTCGTCTGTGTCCGTCAGCACACATAGGACATCCGTGGCTGTCCATCAGTGCACATATCAGCACGTTGGTCCTTGGACTCAGCACGCTGGCCCTTCCCGTGGACTGTTTGGGTGATTTAGGCCCACGTGGGCTGTATGTTCAGTACACACAGGACATCCGTGGGAGTCCGCAAGCGCACACAGCACGTCTGTGGCTGTCCGTGGCAGACCGTCAGCACACATAGAACGTCCGTGGCTGTCCGTGTGTGTCTGTGGGTGTCCGCCACCACACACAGGATGTTCGTAGCTGTCTGTGGCTGTCCGTCAGCACACACAGGACGTCCGTGTGTGTCCGTCAGCACACACAGGACGTTCGTGTGTGTCCATGTGTGCCCGTCAGCACACACAGGACGCCTGTGGCTGCCCATCAGTACACATATCAGCACGCTGGTCCTTGGACTCAGCACGCTGGCCCTTCCCGTGGACTGTTTGAGTGATTTTTGCCCACGTGGGCTGTCTGTTCAGTACACACATGACGTCTGTGGGTGTCCGTCAGCACACACAGGACGTCCGTGTGTGTCCGTCAGCACACACAGGACATCCGGGGCTGTCTGTGTGTGTCCGTCAGCACACACATGACGTCTGTGGCTGTCCATCAGTACACATATCAACACGTTGGTCCTTGGACAGCACGCTGACCCTTCCCGTGGACTGTTTGGGTGATTTTGGCCCTCGTGGGCTGTCTGTTCAGTACACACAGGACGTCCGTGGGTGTCTGCCAGCACACACAGTACGTCCGTGGCTGTCTGTGTGCGTCCGTGTGTGTCCGTCTATGTCCGTCAGCACACAAAGGACGTCTGTGGCTGTCCATCAGTACACATATCAGCCCGTTGGTCCTTGGAGTCAGCATGCTGGCCCTTCCCGTGGACTGTTTGGGTGATTTTGGCCCACGCGGGCTGTCTGTTCAGTACACACAGGACGTCTGTGGGTGTCCGTCAGCACACTCAGGACATCCGTGGGTGTCCGCCAGCACGCACAGGACGTCCGTGGGTGTCCGTCAGTACACATATCAGCACGTTGGTCCTTGGACTCAGCACGCTGACCCTTCCCGTGGACTGTTCGGGTGATTTTGGCCCACGTGTGCTGTCTGTTCAGTACACACAGGACGTCTGTGGGTGTCCGTCAGCACACACAGGACGTCCGTCTGTGTGTCTGTCAGCACACACAAGACGTCCGTGTGTGTCGGTCAGCACACACAGGACGTCCGTGGCTGTCAATCAGTACACATATCAGCACGTTGGTCCTTGGACTCAGCACGTTGACCCTTCCCGTGAACTGTTCGGGTGATTTTGGCCCACGTGGGCTGTCTGGTCAGTACACACAGGTTGTCCGTGGGTGTCCGCCAGCACACACCGGACATCCGTGGCTGTCCGTGTGTGTTCGTTTGTGTCCGTCAGCACACATAGGACATCCGTGGCTGTCCATCAGTACACATATCAGCACGTTGGTCCTTGGACTCAGCACGCTGGCCTTTCCCGTGGACTGTTTGGGTGATTTAGGCCCACGTGGGCTGTATGTTCAGTACACACAGGACGTCCGTGGGTGTCCACAAGCGCACACAGCACATCTGTGGCTGTCCGTGGCTGACAGTCAGCACACATAGGACGTCTGTGGCTGTCCGTGTGTGTCCGTGTGTGTCTGTGGGTATCCGCCACCACACACAGGACGTTTGTAGCTGTCTGTGGCTGTCCGTCAGCACACACAGGCCGTCCGTGTGTGTCCGTCAGCACACACAGCACGTTCGTGTGTGTCCATGTGTGCCCGTCAGCACACACAGGACGTCTGTGGCTGTCCATCAGTACACATATCAGCACGCTGGTCCTTGGACTCAGCACGCTGGCCCTTCCTGTGGACTGTTTGAGTGATTTTGGCCCACGTGGGCTGTCTGTTCAGTACACACAGGACGTCCGTGGGTGTCCGTCAGCACACACGGGACATCCGTGTGTGTGTCTGTCAGCACACACAGGACGTCCGTGTGTGTTCGTCAGCACACACATGACGTCCGTGGCTGTCCATCAGTACACATATCAGCACGTTGGTCCTTGGACTCAGCACGTTGACCCTTCCCGTGAACTGTTTGGGTGATTTTGGCCCACGTGGGCTGTCTGGTCAGTACACACAGGACGTCCGTGGGTGTCCGCCAGCACACACAAGACATCTGTGGCTGTCCATCAGTGCACATATCAGCACGTTGGTCCTTGGACTCAGCACGCTGGCCCTTCCCGTGGACTGTTTGGGTGATTTAGGCCCACGTGGGCTGTATGGCCAGTACACACAGGACATCCGTGGGTGTCCGCAAGCGCACACAGCACGTCTGTGGCTGTCCGTGGCAGACCGTCAGCACACATAGGACGTCTGTGGCTGTCCGTGTGTGTCTGTGGGTGTCCGCCACCACACACAGGATGTTCGTAGCTGTCTGTGGCTGTCCGTCAGCACACACAGGACGTCCGTGTGTGTCCGTCAGCACACACAGGACGTTCGTGTGTCTCCATGTGTGCCCGTCAGCACACACAGGACGCCTGTGGCTGTCCATCAGTACACATATCAGCACGCTGGTCCTTGGACTCAGCACGCTGGCCCTTCCCGTGGACTGTTTGAGTGATTTTGGCCCACGTGGGCTGTCTGTTCAGTACACACATGACGTCTGTGGGTGTCCGTCAGCACACACAGGACGTCCGTGTGTGTCCGTCAGCACACACAGGACATCCGGGGCTGTCCGTGTGTGTCCGTCAGCACACACATGACGTCTGTGGATGTCCATCAGTACACATATCAACACGTTGGTCCTTGGACAGCACGCTGACCCTTCCCGTGGACTGTTCGGGTGATTTTGGCCCTCGTGGGCTGTCTGTTCAGTACACACAGGACGTCCGTGGGTGTCTGCCAGCACACACAGTACGTCCGTGGCTGTCTGTGTGCATCCGTGTGTGTCCGTCTTTGTCCGTCAGCACACAAAGGACGTCTGTGGCTGTCCATCAGTACACATATTAGCACGTTGGTCCTTGGAGTCAGCATGCTGGCCCTTCCCGTGGACTGTTTGGGTGATTTTGGCCCACGTGGGCTGTCTGTTCAGTACACACAGGACATCCATGGGTGTTCGCCAGCACACACAGGACGTCCGTGGGTGTCCGTCAGTACACATATCAGCACGTTGGTCCTTGGACTCAGCACGCTGACCCTTCCCGTGGACTGTTCGGGTGATTTTGGCCCACGTGGGCTGTCTGTTCAGGACACACAGGACGTCTGTGGGTGTCCGTCAGCACACACAGGACGTCCGTCTGTGTGTCCGTCAGCACACACAAGACGTCCGTGTGTGTCCGTCAGCACACACTGGACGTCCGTGGCTGTCCATCAGTACACATATCAGCACGTTGGTCCTTGGACTCAGCACGTTGACCCTTCCCGTGAACTGTTCGGGTGATTTTGGCCCACGTGGGCTGTCTGGTCAGTACACACAGGACGTCCGTGGGTGTCCGCCAGAACACACCGGACATCCGTGGCTGTCCGTGTGTTTTCGTTTGTGTCCGTCAGCACACATAGGACATCCGTGGCTGTCCATCAGTACACATATCAGCACGTTGGTCCTTGGACTCAGCACGCTGGCCCTTCCCGTGGACTGTTTGGGTGATTTAGGCCCACGTGGGCTGTATGTTCAGTACACACAGGACGTCCGTGGGTGTCCACAAGCGCACACAGCACATCTGTGGCTGTCCGTGGCTGACCGTCAGCACACATAGGACGTCTGTGGCTGTCCGTGTGTGTCTGTGTGTGTCTGTGGGTGTCCGCCACCACACACAGGACGTTTGTAGCTGTCTGTGGCTGTCCGTCAGCACACACAGGACGTCCGCGTGTGTCCGTCAGCACACACAGGACGTTCGTGTGTGTCCATGTGTGCCCGTCAGCACACACAGGACGTCTGTGGCTGTCCATCAGTACACATATCAGCACGCTGGTCCTTGGACTCAGCACGCTGGCCCTTCCCGTGGACTGTTTGAGTGATTTTGGCCCACATGGGCTGTCTGGTCAGTACACACAGGACGTCCGTGGGTGTCCGCTAGCACACACAGGACATCTGTGGCTGTCCATGTGTGTCCGTGTGTGTTCGTCTGTGTCCGTCAGCACACATAGGACATCCGTGGCTGTCCATCAGTGCACATATCAGCACGTTGGTCCTTGGACTCAGCACGCTGGCCCTTCCCGTGGACTGTTTGGGTGATTTAGGCCCACGTGGGCTGTATGTTCAGTACACACAGGACATCTGTGGGTGTCCACAAGCGCACACAGCACGTCTGTGGCTGTCCGTGGCAGACCTTCAGCACACATAGGACGTCCATGGCTGTCCGTGTGTGTCTGTGGGTGTCCGCCACCGCACACAGGATGTTCGTAGCTGTCTGTGGCTGTCCGTCAGCACACACAGGACGTCCGTCTGTGTCCGTCAGCACACACAGGACGTTCGTGTGTGTCCATGTGTGCCCGTCAGCACACACAGGACGCCTGTGGCTGTCCATCAGTACACATATCAGCACGCTGGTCCTTGGACTCAGCACGCTGGCCCTTCCCGTGGACTGTTTGAGTAATTTTGGCCCACGTGGGCTGTCTGTTCAGTACACACATGACGTCTGTGGGTGTCCGTCAGCACACACAGGACGTCCGTGTGTGTCCGTCAGAACACACAGGACATCCGGGGCTGTCCGTGTGTGTCCGTCAGCACACACATGACGTCCGTGGCTGTCCATCAGTACACATATCAACACGTTGGTCCTTGGACAGCACGCTGACCCTTCCCGTGGACTGTTCGGGTGATTTTCGCCCTCGTGGGCTGTCTGTTCAGTACACACAGGACGTCCGTGGGTGTCTGCCAGCACACACAGTACGTCTGTGGCTGTCTGTGTGCGTCCGTGTGTGTTCGTCTATGTCCGTCAGCACACAAAGGACGTCTGTGGCTGTCCATCAGTACACATATCAGCACGTTGGTCCTTGGAGTCAGCATGCTGGCCCTTCTCGTGGACTGTTTGGGTGATTTTGGCCCACGTGGGCTGTCTGTTCAGTACACACAGGACGTCTGTGGGTGTCCGTCAGCACACACAGGACATCCGTGGGTGTCCGCCAGCACACACAGGACGTCCGTGGCTGTCCATCAGTACACATCAGCACGTTGGTCCTTGGACTCAGCACGTTGACCCTTCCCGTGAACTGTTCGGGTGATTTTGGCCCACGTGGGCTGTCTGGTCAGTACACACAGGACGTCCGTGGGTGTCCGCTAGCACACACAGGACATCTGTGGCTGTCCATGTGTGTCCGTGTGTGTTTGTCTGTGTCCGTCAGCACACATAGGACATCCGTGGCTGTCCATCAGTGCACATATCAGCACGTTGGTCCTTGGACTCAGCACGCTGGCCCTTCCCGTGGACTGTTTGGGTGATTTAGGCCCACGTAGGCTGTATGTTCAGTACACACAGGACATCCGTGGGTGTCCGCAAGCGCACACAGCACGTCTGTGGCTGTCCGTGGCAGACCGTCAGCACACATAGGACGTCCGTGGCTGTCCGTGTGTGTCTGTGGGTGTCTGCCACCACACACAGGATGTTCGTAGCTGTCTGTGGCTGTCCGTCAGCACAAACAGGACGTCCGTGTGTGTCCGTCAGCACACACAGGACGTTCGTGTATGTCCATGTGTGCCCGTCAGCACACACAGGACGCCTGTGGCTGTGGCTGTCCATCAGTACACATATCAGCACGCTGGTCCTTGGACTCAGCACGCTGGCCCTTCCCGTGGACTGTTTGAGTGATTTTGGCCCACGTGGGCTGTCTGTTCAGTACACACATGACGTCTGTGGGTGTCCGTCAGCACACACAGGACGTCCGTGTGTGTCCGTCAGCACACACAGGACATCCGGGGCTGTCCGTGTGTGTCCGTCAGCACACACATGACGTCCGTGGCTGTCCATCAGTACACATATCAACACGTTGGTCCTTGGACAGCACGCTGACCCTTCCCGTGGACTGTTCGGGTGATTTTGGCCCACGTGGGCTGTCTGTTCAGTACACACAGGACGTCTGTGGGTGTCCGTCAGCACACACAGGACGTCCGTCTGTGTGTCCGTCAGCACACACAAGACGTCCGTGTGTGTCCGTCAGCACACACAGGACGTCCGTGGCTGTCCATCAGTACACATATCAGCACGTTGGTCCTTGGACTCAGCACGTTGACCCTTCCCGTGAACTGTTCGGGTGATTTTGGCCCACGTGGGCTGTCTGGTCAGTACACACAGGACGTCCGTGGGTGTCCACCAGCACACACCGGACATCCATGGCTGTCCGTGTGTGTTCATTTGTGTCCGTCAGCACACATAGGACGTCAGTGGTTGTCCATCAGTACACATATCAGCACGTTGGTCCTTGGACTCAGCACGCTGGCCCTTCCCGTGGACTGTTTGGGTGATTTAGGCCCACGTGGGCTGTATGTTCTGTACACACAGGACGTCTGTGGGTGTCCACAAGCGCACACAGCACATCTGTGGCTGTCCGTGGCTGACCGTCAGCACACATAGGACGTCTGTGGCTGTCCGTGTGTGTCACGCCCCCAATCCTGAATAGGATTGTTGGGACGGCCATGGTTCAAGGAAACGTACAAGCCAGTCTTGAGACATCAAGGCAAGCGTTCCATGGTCGAGAAAGAAGGTTAAGGATATAAGGAAACTTAGACTTAACCTTATACGAGCTAAGTGTCAGCTAGGACGAGTAAGACGGTAGCTAGGACGAAGTGGACGAGTAGCTCGGCCAGCTCAAGGAAGCTAGGTTCATTTCACTCCAGCTCAGTCCCTACTAAGTCAGCTCCACTAGCTGGACTACTAGCTCACTCAGCTGAGGCAGCTGAGTGTCAGCTCATCTCAGCTAGACGGACTGTCCGGGCTTTAGGCCGATGGTCTGGGTCTGGGTCAGTGGCGGGCTGGGAGGTCCGGCCATGAGGCCATGGGCTGTTGGGTCCTTGGGCAAGGCTGTGGGCTGTGTCCAGGAGGCCTGGGGCGTGGGTTGGGCTTGTGGCCGACCCCAAACCCAATCAGAAAGGGCGAAGGGATGCAAGTGGCCGAAAGGGGGCAACTCTTGGCCGATGGTGCCCATTCGCTAGCAAGTCGTGCCTGTTCGTGGGGCAAGACTTACCCCCTCGTTTTCTATAAATATGGGGGCTCTCTGGTCGATTTCGTTATCCAATTCCAGAGTAAAATACTCAGAGAAAAACGTAGAGAGAAAGAAAGAGAGAAAGAGAGAGTTCCGGCCAAGAGAAAGGCCGATTGTGGTGGTGTTGTGTTCAGGCGACTCTGATCGTTTGAGAACTAACTCCGGTCAAGAATGGGAGATCAAGACAAGGAGAAGAGCATGGAGAACCCAGATGTGGTTCACAAGGTATGTGATGGGCCGTGGCTCCATCAGACCGAACGGACGGTCCATGCGACCGCACCGCGGCTCTGGTCGGTTCCTAAGTCCCATCCGGCTCTCCTTATCTATTTCAATTCGTTTCTCTTCTCTTCTCTCTGGTTAAACACGAAAGGTTGTGTTGGTTGAGTCCAAGGGACACGTCCCTAGGCTTTGGCCGAACATAACCAGACCGCTAGCCTTGACACGGGTCGGTTAGACGGATGATCCGATCGCACCAAGACTGGGCGGTTAGGACGAACGGTTGGGAATGACCCAAAGGGCACGAGTTGTCAAGAGTCATGAGTGTTCAAAGGTTGTGAGTTGCCAAAGGGTGTCAGGGACCAAAAGGTACGAGTTACCAAAGGTTGCGAACATCAAAAGGTACGAGAACCAGGAGGCACGATTGGCCAAAGGGTGCATGTTCCAAACGGTGTCTTTCGGGACAGGTTAGGACCGATCCTTATGGATCAGCGTATGGCTTGTCTAGTTAAGACAAGGTCACGGTTTGTCTAAGCCAAGGTAGAGTCGCAAGGTCTGACCGGTTGCTAAGCCTTCCGGATTAGGCTTGAGGCTTACTAGGCCGATTGGATCCAGGCCTAAGGCCGGATCAGGTAAGGGAGTCCGTTGGGCCATTGAGCCGGACTCCATTGGCCGGTCGCACCTAGATTCTATCCGGATAGACGGATTGGTCTTTGGGGACGATCCGGATCTGTTTGTGTGTTCTGTTATCTATTCTGGACTATCTATCTGATTCTAAGTCAAGGGGTGGTTGGTTGAATGACTTAGGATACGGTAGGTAGGTTCATACGTTTTATGATTATGTTGACTGAGGTTTATCTAAGTTCTAGGAACCAAGCCAAGCATTGTAGAATCAATCCGTTCTATTCTCGGTTATGATTAATGCTTATCTGGTTGTGGTTTCAGGAACTAAGGATGGTTCTGGTCAAGCCAAGGAGCCGTGAAGGCTCGGTCAGTGAGAGGCTGTGTAACGTGTGGTTAGATGATGCTAGGGATGAACTAGTGATTGTCTATGAGACTGTTAAGAAGTTGTGTATTGAATCTCATGTTTCTAAGTAATACAAAGTTTATACATTGTTATTCCGCTGTGCAATCTGTTCCTTTGTTTATGAACCTCATATTCGAATATGACTTAGTAACTAATAGACTTAAAAATGGATCAAACAAGCAGAGAAATTAATAAGTAAGCCTGCGGACTCCATCAGGTCGAGAGGCCAGGGTTCGGGTCTTACAAGTTGGTATCAGAGCATGCTTGATTCTAGGATAGTTGGGTTAGGCAGTCCACACACACACACGCAGCCAGCTTATTAGGTCTCACGGTGAGGTTTGATTGCTTAGTCTAGGGATTGTTTTGTTTTGTTTATGTTAGTGTGTTTCGTACTAACATTGTCTGAATCCTTAGGCTGGAAAAAGCAAATCGGGAAAGTCCCGAAAGAGTAAGAAAACAGCCGGTCAGTCTAGTCAAGTGGCCATGGACGGGACCAATCTATCCGGATTGCAAACCGATCCAGCCGCAGCTGACACTAGAGACGTGTTGCCAACTGATCAGGCTAATCTTACGGGGACGCAACAGGATGGTCAGGAACATCGGGAGAGTGATGAGGAAGTGGAATCCTCGAACGCTAACCGTGATGGTGACCAGCATGAGAGAGTGGCCGATGGAACGGCTAATGTGCCCGCAACACTGTCCAAAGAGGACTTGTTAGAGGCCATGAAGGTAATGGGGACTCAGGTTGCGGCTATGGCGCAACTGTTCACGCCACTAGTGAACACCTCGGTTGGCCAGGCTACGCCTGTGGCTACGACCACCCCCAACACCAATGGTCCAGTTGTGGAAACGGTTGAGGTGATCGAGATCGATCCACCGGAAAAGTCTGGAAAGAAGGTGGACTATCTGAGTCTGCTTCAACATTTATCCAGGTTGGGTACGAAGCATTTCTCCGGTAGCACCGACCCTATTGTGGCAGACGAGTGGAGGAGTAGGTTGGTCCGAAACTTTCAATCAACTCGCTGTCCAGTGGATTACAGACGCGACATTGCGGCTCACTTCCTGGAAGGGGACGCGCATAACTGGTGGCTTGCAGTGGACAAGCGCACCAATGGGAGTCTGGAAAGTTTTGCGGACTTTGAAGTTGAATTCAACCGCAAATACTTCCCTGCTGAGGCTTGGGATCGTCTGGAAGCTCAGTTTCAAGATTTGGCCCAAGGCCGCAGGACCGTACGAGAGTACGAAGAAGAGTTCAACCGGCTTAGACTGTCTGTTGGAAGAGAGCTGGAGGACGAGGCAGTCCAGGTCCGTAGGTTCATCCGAGGCCTAAGGCCCGAACTGAAGACCCATTGCTCGATCCGCACTTTCAACACCGTCGGAGAACTGGTGGAACGGGTGGCTTTGCTAGAGTCTAACTTGGCTGAAGAAGCTAAGCTTAAGGCTAAGTCACAGTCTGGCCCGTCGGGCAAAACAAATGATAAAAAGAGGAAGTGGGACCAGGTGGACGGAGGTAAGACCTCTGGTGGCCGACCTACATGTCCCAAGTGTGGAAAGAATCATCCCGGTGAGTGCTGGAAGGCCATGGGGGCTTGTGTGCGATGTGGCAGCATGGATCACACGATCCAAAACTGCACTCGACCAAACCGATTCTCCGACCAGTCCAGTGGCAGCGGCTCCGTGACTTGCTTCCTATGTGGCAAGACTGGACACTACAAGTCGGATTGTCCTAAGCTACAAGGAGGAAAAGGGAAGGGCCGTGGAGACACAGGCAAGTCGACCCAGAGTAGGCCGACCACAACACCAAGGGTGTATGAGCTGTCCCAGGACGACGGCGCTTCTGGATCGTTTGATTCGATCTCTGGTAATTCCTAAATTTTTCTTTTTACATTCAAGTAGAAAATGCTTGGTATGGAACCTAGAATGTCTAGGGGATTCTGATGAGGGTCTCTGTTAGGAACCCTCATGATTGGTGGTGTGGAAACCCACGTACTTTTCGACATAGGGGCTACACATAGTTTTGTGAGTCCGGGACTGGTCGGAAAGGGTCTGTTCTGTCTGGACGCTGGAGATAATTTTGGGATAGTGAGGGCGGCCGGAGGGCAAGCCATGAACTCACTAGGTCTCATGTCAAATATCCCAGTGTCAATACAGGGAAAGGTATTCCCTGTGGATTTGTTATGTGTCAACCTAAAGAATCACGAAGTGATCCTAGGTATGGACTGGTTGGGAAAGTATCGGGCCACTCTCGATTGCCATAGAGGTCGTGTGCAATTGGAGACTGGGCTTCGACCGATCCAGTACCAATGTCTGTGTCCGGCTCAAGGGAAAGTAGTGGTTTCAGCAGTTCGAGCGATTCGGATGTTGGAACAGGGTTGTCAGTCCTTTTTGGCTACAATTACAACTACAGAGCCGGGCAGTTCTGTCTGTCTGAAAGACCTTTCAGAGGATTCGTTGGTGTCGAAGTTCCCAGATGTGTTCCAGGTACCTCAGGGTGTCCCCCCTTATAGGTCGGATCCATTTACGATTGAACTAGAGCCAGGGACAGCTCCGCTGTCCAAGAGTCCGTACCGGATGGCTCCGGCCGAGATGGCCGAGCTAAAGAAGCAATTGGAAGAATTGCTTGACAAGGGGTTCATACGGCCAAGTAGCTCCCCTTGGGGTGCACCAGTCCTCTTCGTGAGAAAGAAGGATGGTAGCATGCGTCTGTGCATCGACTATCGAGGGTTGAACAGGGTCACTGTGAAGAACAAGTACCCGTTGCCTAGGATAGACGAACTGTTGGATCAACTCAAAGGAGCCAAGTGGTTTTCCAAGATTGATTTGGCTTCAGGGTATCATCAGATCCCTATAGAGCCAAATGATATTAGGAAGACGGCATTTAGGACCAGGTACGGTCATTACGAGTTCGTAGTGATGCCGTTCGGTCTGACCAATGCACCTGCCGCTTTCATGAAAATGATGAACAGCGTGTTCCGAGATTTCTTGGATGAATTCGTGATCATCTTCATTGATGATATCCTAATTTATTCCAAGGATGAGGAATCTCATAGGAAACACTTGAGAGCCGTGCTGGAACGATTACGAGAACACAAACTCTATGCTAAACTCAGTAAATGTAGCTTTTGGCAGAAGAGTATTGGGTTCCTCGGCCATATTGTTTTCGATCAGGGCATCTCGGTGGATCCAAAGAAGATCAGGGCAATCAAGGATTGGCCCCGACCATGCAGTGCTACGGAAGTCAGAAGCTTCTTAGGGCTGGCAGGTTACTATAGAAAGTTTGTGAAAGGATTCGCAAGCTTGGCTCAGCCTATGACGTGGTTGACTGGGAAGGACGTTAAGTTCACATGGGCTGAAGAGTGTGAGGAATGTTTCTCCGCACTTAAGAACATGCTGACTAGCGCACCCGTCCTAGTGCTTCCGGAGGCCGATCAACCATATGTGGTCTATACGGATGCGTCCATCACTGGACTAGGTTGCGTATTGACCCAGCATGGGAAAGTCATTGCCTATGCGTCCAGGCAGTTGAGGAAACATGATGGAAACTACCCCACCCATGATCTCGAAATGGCTGCGGTAGTATTCGCCTTAAAGATTTGGCGATCATACTTGTATGGCGCCAAAGTTCAGATACTTACGGACCATAAGAGTCTTAAGTATATATTCACCCAGCCTGAGTTAAACTTAAGGCAGAGGAGGTGGATGGAATTCGTAGCTGACTACGATTTGGACATCACCTACTATCCGGGAAAGGCTAATCTGGTAGCAGACGCTTTGAGCCGGAAGAGGGCTGATGTATCGGCCGAACGGGAGGCGGACGACCTGGACGGTATGGTCCGTGCTCTGCGGCTGAATGTGCTGACTACGACAACCGAAGCTTTGGGGTTGGAGGCGGTTAACCAAGCCGACCTGCTTACTCGAATCCGGTTGGCTCAAGGTCAGGACGAGAACCTGAATAAGGTTGCTCAGAATGATAGGACGGAGTACCAGATCGCAAGGGATGGTATGTCATGTCCCCGATCCTAGATAGGATCGGCCGGACGGGCCATGGTGCGGGGAGACGCACCAGTCAGGTCATTAGACCTTGAGACAAGCGTATCATGGCCCTGAATGAAGGTTAAGGGCATCAGTCAGCTGAGACTTAACCAGGATACGATGGAAATAAGGGTAAAGGGGCTGGGTGAGTGTTTAGGCAGCTGGACGAGTGTTGGTTTGAGTTCAATCAGCTCGGTTCAGCTGGTAATCAGTTCACCATGATCTGTTCAGCTCACAGGAGCTGGTGGGCTAGCTCAATCAGCTGGGAACAGCTGGGGGTCAGCTCCATCCAGTGAACGGTGCGTTCTGGTTCGGATCAGTGTGGGCGAGTCGGGACGGTTACTGGGCGAGCCGATGGTCCGGGTGCAGGACGGTTCGACCAAATGGGTCTTAGGCTTGGGATAGGGAGCGGGCAAGCTCCCAGAGTGTGAGCTGAGGCTCAGTGATCGATTTGCCAAAGGAAGAAAACGGGAGAAACCGCCAAGGGCGGTTATGGGACGGTTATGGGACGGTTTTGGGAAGAAAGGAAGGGATTTTGGTAACTGTTCGCCCAGGCGGTTGGGGACAGTTTAAATCGTCTTCTCTCTCTCATTTCTGATCATTCTGGTCGGTTTTTACTCATTCCACACAGAGAGAAACACAGAGAAAATTCAAGAGAGAAAGAGAGACAGAAACTTTGGATCGGCCGATTTGATCCAAGAGATTGTTCTTGAGTGTTCCTGGTGTGTTTGGGCGTGTGATCAAGAGGATGGATTTGAGACAGAAAGACAAGGAGAAGGCAAAGGAGAAAGAGAAGGAAGTCGCCCCTGGAGACCGAACTCCTAAGGTGAGAGGTGTGGCCAAGAGTAACCGGACAAGGCCGCGGATGATGGCCGTGTGAGCCTGGCCGGTTTGGATCGATTGGCTACTCCTTACTCTGACTTCTTCTACTCTGTTTCTTCTTATATGTTGTGCTTTGGAATGGTTTATGTTGTTACAGGAAAGGATTCATTGATCCTAAGGCCTTGGCCTGATCCAATTTCCATGAAAGTCCCTTGTTCTTGTGTGGGCTGTTCATGGCCGAGATCACTATGATCTGAGCCGATTCTTCTGAATCTGTTTATGGGAATATTTTTCTTCTGAATTATCATGAATTATCATGAATTTTATTTGGTATTTGGATCTCTTTTTAAAGGGGTCAGATTTGACATTTTTGATGATTGTTCTTGACTAGATTGGATCCGACCATGCAATGTGATTTGATTCTTGTTTTGTAATCTAACCTTGTGATTGTGTGGTTGTTTGTGTTGGATCCAGGACCAGAAATGGACCGTGGTAAGGGAAAAGCACCATGAGGACCGCGGCCATGGGAAGATGTGTGGTGATTGGGTTGATTCTGAAAATTGTGTGATTATTGTAGCCTATTGTGCAACTTGTGAACTTATGCGATTCTAGTATGTATTCTATTATTTAGGATGATGAATGATGTATGAACCTTGGTTAATATCTATGAAGTATCTATTTTCATTAGTTGATGCTTGATTGTTTAAGTGTGAATGTTGGAACCTCAAAACTCTGAAAAAGACTTAGAATTATTTAACACTTGAACTTGAATATGAAAGATGGAATTGGTTGCATTGTTTGGTGAGGCCGCGGTCTGGTTGGATTGAGGAATCCAGGATCGGGTCTTACAAAGATGTGCTCATATTCACTCTGGTTCCCAAGTGGGGGAGCGTAGCATGTTGGGACCTGAGATCGTAGAACAGACCACTGAGAAGATCAGGATGGTCAAAGAGAAGATGAAAGAGGCGCAGGACCGCCAAAAGAGCTATGCGGACAAGCGTAGGAAGCATCTTGAGTTTGAGGTCAATGACCTGGTGTATCTCAAGATGATTACCTTTAAGGGTAGGACCAGGATTTCTGGGCGAAAGAAACTGGACCCTAGGTACTTGGGTACATTCAGGATCATAGAGAGAGTGGGTGCAGTGGCATACAAGTTGGACTTGCCATCGGCAATGGATGCATACCACAATGTGTTCCATGTATCCCAACTCCGGAAATGCTTGTCTGAACAAGACATTGTCTTGCCTGAGGTTCCTGCTGACCTTGGTAAGGACCTGACTTTGGAAACCTTGCCGGTTCGGATTGTGGATCGGTCAGAGAAAGCTATGAGAAAGAAGACAGTTCCCATGATCAAAGTGGTGTGGGATTACAATGGTAAAGACCTCATCACTTGGGAAACAGAAGCAAAGATGAAAAGAATGTATCCGGAGTGGTACCGACAATTTCTTCCTGATGAAACACTTAACATGGATTCGAGGACGAATCCCAAGTTAGTGGGGGAGACTTGTCATGTCCCCGATCCTAGATAGGATCGGCCGGATGGGCCATGGTGCGGGGAGACGCACCAGTCAGGTCATTAGACCTTGAGACAAGCGTATCATGGCCCTGAATGAAGGTTAAGGGCATCAGTCAGCTGAGACTTAACCAGGATACGATGGAAATAAGGGTAAAGGGGCTGGGTGAGTGTTTAGGCAGCTGGACGAGTGTTGGTTTGAGTTCAATCAGCTCGGTTCAGCTGGTAATCAGTTCACCCTGATCTGTTCAGCTCACAGGAGCTGGTGGGCTAGCTCAATCAGCTGGGAACAGCTGGGGGTCAGCTCCATCCAGTGAACGGTGCGTTCTGGTTCGGATCAGTGTGGGCGAGTCCGGGACGGTTACTGGGCGAGCCGATGGTCCGGGTGCAGGACGGTTCGACCAAATGGGTCTTAGGCTTGGGATAGGGAGCGGGCAAGCTCCCAGAGTGTGAGCTGAGGCTCAGTGATCGATTTGCCAAAGGAAGAAAAGGGGAGAAACCGCCAAGGGCGGTTATGGGACGGTTATGGGACGGTTTTGGGAAGAAAGGAAGGGATTTTGGTAACTGTTCGCCCAGGCGGTTGGGGACAGTTTAAATCGTCTTCTCTCTCTCATTTCTGATCATTCTGGTCGGTTTTTACTCATTCCACACAGAGAGAAACACAGAGAAAATTCAAGAGAGAAAGAGAGACAGAAACTTTGGATCGGCCGATTTGATCCAAGAGATTGTTCTTGAGTGTTCCTGGTGTGTTTGGGCGTGTGATCAAGAGGATGGATTTGAGACAGAAAGACAAGGAGAAGGCAAAGGAGAAAGAGAAGGAAGTCGCCCCTGGAGACCGAACTCCTAAGGTGAGAGGTGTGGCCAAGAGTAACCGGACAAGGCCGCGGATGATGGCCGTGTGAGCCTGGCCGGTTTGGATCGATTGGCTACTCCTTACTCTGACTTCTTCTACTCTGTTTCTTCTTATATGTTGTGCTTTGGAATGGTTTATGTTGTTACAGGAAAGGATTCATTGATCCTAAGGCCTTGGCCTGATCCAATTTCCATGAAAGTCCCTTGTTCTTGTGTGGGCTGTTCATGGCCGAGATCACTATGATCTGAGCCGATTCTTCTGAATCTGTTTATGGGAATATTTTTCTTCTGAATTATCATGAATTATCATGAATTTTATTTGGTATTTGGATCTCTTTTTAAAGGGGTCAGATTTGACATTTTTGATGATTGTTCTTGACTAGATTGGATCCGACCATGCAATGTGATTTGATTCTTGTTTTGTAATCTAACCTTGTGATTGTGTGGTTGTTTGTGTTGGATCCAGGACCAGAAATGGACCGTGGTAAGGGAAAAGCACCATGAGGACCGCGGCCATGGGAAGATGTGTGGTGATTGGGTTGATTCTGAAAATTGTGTGATTATTGTAGCCTATTGTGCAACTTGTGAACTTATGCGATTCTAGTATGTATTCTATTATTTAGGATGATGAATGATGTATGAACCTTGGTTAATATCTATGAAGTATCTATTTTCATTAGTTGATGCTTGATTGTTTAAGTGTGAATGTTGGAACCTCAAAACTCTGAAAAAGACTTAGAATTATTTAACACTTGAACTTGAATATGAAAGATGGAATTGGTTGCATTGTTTGGTGAGGCCGCGGTCTGGTTGGATTGAGGAATCCAGGATCGGGTCTTACAAAGATGTGCTCATATTCACTCTGGTTCCCAAGTGGGGGAGCGTAGCATGTTGGGACCTGAGATCGTAGAACAGACCACTGAGAAGATCAGGATGGTCAAAGAGAAGATGAAAGAGGCGCAGGACCGCCAAAAGAGCTATGCGGACAAGCGTAGGAAGCATCTTGAGTTTGAGGTCAATGGCCTGGTGTATCTCAAGATGATTACCTTTAAGGGTAGGACCAGGATTTCTGGGCGAAAGAAACTGGACCCTAGGTACTTGGGTCCATTCAGGATCATAGAGAGAGTGGGTGCAGTGGCATACAAGTTTGACTTGCCATCGGCAATGGATGCATACCACAATGTGTTCCATGTATCCCAACTCCGGAAATGCTTGTCTGAACAAGACATTGTCTTGCCTGAGGTTCCTGCTGACCTTGGTAAGGACTTGACTTTGGAAACCTTGCCGGTTCGGATTGTGGATCGGTCAGAGAAAGCTATGAGAAAGAAGACAGTTCCCATGATCAAAGTGGTGTGGGATTACAATGGTAAAGACCTCATCACTTGGGAAACAGAAGCAAAGATGAAAAGAATGTATCCGGAGTGGTACCGACAATTTCTTCCTGATGAAACACTTAACATGGATTCGAGGACGAATCCCAAGTTAGTGGGGGAGACTTGTCATGTCCCCGATCCTAGATAGGATCGGCCGGACGGGCCATGGTGCGGGGAGACGCACCAGTCAGGTCATTAGACCTTGAGACAAGCGTATCATGGCCCTGAATGAAGGTTAAGGGCATCAGTCAGCTGAGACTTAACCAGGATACGATGGAAATAAGGGTAAAGGGGCTGGGTGAGTGTTTAGGCAGCTGGACGAGTGTTGGTTTGAGTTCAATCAGCTCGGTTCAGCTGGTAATCAGTTCACCATGATCTGTTCAGCTCACAGGAGCTGGTGGGCTAGCTCAATCAGCTGGGAACAGCTGGGGGTCAGCTCCATCCAGTGAACGGTGCGTTCTGGTTCGGATCAGTGTGGGCGAGTCCGGGACGGTTACTGGGCGAGCCGATGGTCCGGGTGCAGGACGGTTCGACCAAATGGGTCTTAGGCTTGGGATAGGGAGCGGGCAAGCTCCCAGAGTGTGAGCTGAGGCTCAGTGATCGATTTGCCAAAGGAAGAAAAGGGGAGAAACCGCCAAGGGCGGTTATGGGACGGTTATGGGACGGTTTTGGGAAGAAAGGAAGGGATTTTGGTAACTGTTCGCCCAGGCGGTTGGGGACAGTTTAAATCGTCTTCTCTCTCTCATTTCTGATCATTCTGGTCGGTTTTTACTCATTCCACACAGAGAGAAACACAGAGAAAATTCAAGAGAGAAAGAGAGACAGAAACTTTGGATCGGCCGATTTGATCCAAGAGATTGTTCTTGAGTGTTCCTGGTGTGTTTGGGCGTGTGATCAAGAGGATGGATTTGAGACAGAAAGACAAGGAGAAGGCAAAGGAGAAAGAGAAGGAAGTCGCCCCTGGAGACCGAACTCCTAAGGGGAGAGGTGTGGCCAAGAGTAACCGGACAAGGCCGCGGATGATGGCCGTGTGAGCCTGGCCGGTTTGGATCGATTGGCTACTCCTTACTCTGACTTCTTCTACTCTGTTTCTTCTTATATGTTGTGCTTTGGAATGGTTTATGTTGTTACAGGAAAGGATTCATTGATCCTAAGGCCTTGGCCTGATCCAATTTCCATGAAAGTCCCTTGTTCTTGTGTGGGCTGTTCATGGCCGAGATCACTATGATCTGAGCCGATTCTTCTGAATCTGTTTATGGGAATATTTTTCTTCTGAATTATCATGAATTATCATGAATTTTATTTGGTATTTGGATCTCTTTTTAAAGGGGTCAGATTTGACATTTTTGATGATTGTTCTTGACTAGATTGGATCCGACCATGCAATGTGATTTGATTCTTGTTTTGTAATCTAACCTTGTGATTGTGTGGTTGTTTGTGTTGGATCCAGGACCAGAAATGGACCGTGGTAAGGGAAAAGCACCATGAGGACCGCGGCCATGGGAAGATGTGTGGTGATTGGGTTGATTCTGAAAATTGTGTGATTATTTTAGCCTATTGTGCAACTTGTGAACTTATGCGATTCTAGTATGTATTCTATTATTTAGGATGATGAATGATGTATGAACCTTGGTTAATATCTATGAAGTATCTATTTTCATTAGTTGATGCTTGATTGTTTAAGTGTGAATGTTGGAACCTCGAAACTCTGAAAAAGACATAGAATTATTTAACACTTGAACTTGAATATGAAAGATGGAATTGGTTGCATTGTTTGGTGAGGCCGCGGTCTGGTTGGATTGAGGAATCCAGGATCGGGTCTTACATGGTACCATCCTAGTAAACGGTCGGATCAGTGTTCCTAATGATAGGAGTCTAAAGGAAGAGATTATGAGGGAGGCTCATAAGTCCAGATTCTCGGTTCATCCTGGTGCGACTAAGATGTACCAGAACCTTAAGAAATTCTATCATTGGATCCGTATGAAGGCAGATGTAGCGGAATGGGTGGCCAAGTGTTCCACTTGCCAACTCATCAAAGCAGAACATCAGGTGCCTAGTGGGTTATTACAAAGCTTGCCTATTCCGGAATGGAAATGGGATCACATCACAATGGACTTTGTGACCGGGTTCCCTACCACGAGGAATAAGAAGGATGCGGTTTGGGTTGTGGTAGATCGACTAACCAAATCAGCACACTTCCTGGCTATCAAGAAGTCGGATGGGGTAGATCAGATTGTACGTAAGTACATTGATGAGATCGTCCGACTACATGGTGTGCCGGCAAGCATAGTCTCGGATAGGGATTCAAGGTTCACATCTTACTTCTGGAAGGCTTTCCAAAAGGCCTTAGGAACAAGGGTGAACATGAGTACAGCCTATCACCCACAGACGGATGGACAGTCTGAACGTACGATCCAGACATTGGAAGATATGTTGCGAGCATGTGTTCTAGACTGGGGTGATTCCTGGGAGAAACATCTACCTCTGGTAGAATTTGCTTACAACAATAGTTTCCATAGTAGTATTGGCATGTCGCCATACGAAGCTCTGTATGGGCGTCCATGCAGGACACCCTTATGCTGGACCCAAGTTGGGGAATGCAGCATGATTGGTCCGGAGATTGTCGAAGAGACAACCGAAAAGATCAAGTTCTTGAGGGACAAGATGAGACAGGCACAAGATCGCCAAAAGAACTATGCAGATCGAAGAAGGAAAGATCTCGAGTTTCAAGTAGGTGACTTGGTGTATCTCAAAATGATTACCTTCAAAGGACGAGTCCGAATTTCCGGGAGACGGAAGTTAGACCCGAGATACTTGGGGCTCGAGCCAAAGTTCGGTCGCTGTGTAGCGATTGAACCTTTCCGAACATCGATACGACACCAGTCCTTGCATTCTCGTCAAACCTTCGAATGCTATCTCCCGAAGACCGTAGCAAGCTCAGTCCATGTTTCCCGCTATTCTAATTCATCGATAAAACTTCGCGGATTAGAAACCGCGGAAAACTCGTAGTAAACGTGTCGAGTCGGAAGACGGCCCAAAGGGACCTAAAACACGACTCGAGGCCCATCCTACGATTTATCCTAACCAAAAGCCCGTGAACCACAGCATGGTTCACGCTTGGCCCACGAGGAAGGATAAATGTCAAGTTTCCGCGGATAAATACGGAAGTTTTGAAGATAATTGTGAAGATCGGGAAAAATGGAATATCTCCATTTTTGTGCTATGACGGCTTAAGGGCAGAAGAGTAAAAGCGTAAACCGACCTTGGAGCTAGTATATAAGGAGTCCTAGGCGAGGAGCAAGGAGAGAGAACTTTTTCAGAGCAAACTTAGCACTTAGAGCAATTTAGGCAATTTTCCGTTTTTGTTATTTCGAGCTGCGACTCAATTAGGTTTAGCCGTCTTAGGGTTGCTAGAACTAGGAATCTCGCCGACAGCTCTCGAGCCCAGGCTTATACCTTGTTGTAACGCTCATACGCAGATTCGGAATAAAGATCTACTTTGCTCTCTCTTTTCGATTTCTTACTTTTATCGTTGTTATTCTCGTGTTCTGATTGCTTGACGTGTGATAATTAACAGATATCCGGGTCCTCTGGGAAATTAGGGTTTTCCTAGTTTCCTTATTTAAACGGAAATCGACAGTGCGAATTTTGGTTCCCACAGTTTGGCGCTAGAAGGAGGGGGACTTACGGATCAATCTAACCCGCAAAAGCCACTCAACGATCAGGAACGACATGCGAGATTCGACGTGCGCGAACGTCATCTCATTCAAGGGGGGAGAAACGATCGATCGAGCCAAACCTTGAAACGATCTCCTTGTTATCGAGTTGACGATTCGAGATATCGACGTCGCTAGAGTACTAATCGATAGCAGAAGCTCGGCCGATATCATCTTCAAAGACACTCTTGAAAAAATGGGGATCAGTCAATCCGAGATCGCGAAATACCCAAGCCCACTGCTAGGGCTTTCGGGGGAAACGACCATGGCCTATGGACGATTAGACTCGCTGTCAAAGCCGGAACCGTGACGAACATCACAGAGTTTCTAGTCGTTGACCGCCCCGCATCTTATAACGTTATCATGGGGACGCCATGGCTAAACACCATGCGCGTAATCCCATCAACCTGCCATCTTTGTCTCAAGTTCCCGACCCTAACGGAGTCGAGGTAATCTGGGGAAATCCAAGAGTTTCACAGGTTTGTTTTGCCGCAGAACTAAAACGAAAGAGACCGATCCTCGAAATTACTCCTAAGAAAGCGGAGAAAAAGACCTCCAGCAAAGATACGCGAAGTCAGGATTCAGCGGAATTCTTCTGGCAATCTCGTATCATCGCGGCTCTAGATGAAAAACGCGAGCCAACATGTGAACCCGTGGTAACGATCTGTCTCGACGAAGCCTTCCCAGAACGCTGCATCGAGATTGGAGCCAATCTCCACGAGCCTTTAAGGACAAAACTCATAACCTGTCTTAAAAAGAACCTTAACACTTTCGCATGGGCTGCGGAAGATATGCCAGGAATCGACATTAACATAACATGTCACGAGCTGAATATCGACCCAACATTTAAACCCGTCAAACAGAAAAGACGGAAGCTGGGACCCGAACGTGCTGCCGCAGTAAACGATGAGGTCGAAAAACTGCTTAATACATACAATTTCTTCCTGAGGAAACACTTAACATGGATTCGAGGACGAATCCCAAGTTAGTCGGGGAGACTTGTCATGTCCCCGATCCTAGATAGGATCGCGGACGGGCCATGGTGCGGGGAGACGCACCAGTCAGGTCATTAGACCTTGAGACAAGCGTATCATGGTCCTGAATGAAGGTTAAGGGCATCAGTCAGCTGAGACTTAACCAGGATACGATGGAAACAAGGGTAAAGGAGTTGACTGAGTGTTTAGGCAGCTGGATGAGTGTTGGTTTGAGTTCAATCAGCTCGGTTAAGCTGGTATTCAGTTCACCATGATCTGTTCAGCTCACAGGAGCTGGTGGACTAGCTCACTCAGCTGGGAACAGCTGGAGGTCAGCTCAATCCGGTGAATTGTGCGTTCTGGTTCGGATCAGTGTGGACGAGTCCGGGACGGTTACTGGGCGAGCCGATGGTCCGGGTGCAGGACGGTTCGACCAAATTGGTCTTAGGCTTGGGACAGGGAGTGGGCAAGCTTCCAGAGTGTGAGCTGAGGCTCAGTGATCGATTTGTCAAAGGAAGAAAAGGGGAAAAACCGCCAATGGGCGGTTATGGGACGGTTTTGGGAAGAAGGGATGTGATTTTTGGTAACTGTTCGCCCAGGCGGTTGGGGACAGTTTAAGTCGTCCTCTCTCTCTCATTTTTGCCATTCTTGTCGATTTTTACTCACTTTCACACAGAGAGAAACACAGAGAAAATTCAAGAGAGAAAGAGAGACACAAACCTTGGATTGGCCGATTTGATCCAAGAGATTGTTCTTGAGTGTTCCTTGTGTGTTTGGGCGTGTGATCAAGAGGATGGATTTGAGGCAGAAAGACAAGGAGAAGGCAAAGGAGAAAGAGAAGGAAGTCGCCCCTGGAGACTGAACTCCTAAGGTGAGAGGTGTGGCCAAGAGTAACCGGACAAGGCCGCGGAAGATGGCCGTGTGAGTCTGGCAGGTTTGGATCGATTGGCCACTCCTTACTCTGACTTCTTCTACTCTGTTTTCTTCATATATATTGTACTATGGATTGTTTTATGATATTACAGGGAAGGATCTATCGATCTTAAGGCCTTGGCCTGATCAAATCCCCATGAAAGCCCCTTGTTCTTGTGTGGGCTGTTCATGGCCGAGATCACTATGATCTGAGCCGGTTCTTTTGAATCTGATTATGGGAATATTTTTCTTCTGAATTGTCATGATTTATCATGAATTTTATTTGGTATTTGGATCTCTTTTTAAAGGGGTCAGATTTGACATTTTTGATGATTGTTCTTGACTAGATTGGATCCGACCATGCAATGTGAACTGATTCTTGTTTTGTAATCTAACCTTGTGATTGTGGGTTTGTTTGTGTTGGATCCAGGACCAGAAATGGACCGTGGTAAGGGAAAAGCACCATGAGGACCGCGGCCATGGGAAGATGTGTGGTGATTGGGTTGATTCTGAAAATTGTGTAATTATTGTAGCCTATTGTGCAACTTGTGAACTTATGCGATTATAGTGTGTGATCTATTTATTAGGATGATGAATGATGTACGAACCTTGGTTATTATCTATGAAATATCTATTTGCCCTAGTCGATGTTTGATTGTTTAAGTGTGAATGTTGGAACCTCAAAACTCTGAAAAAGACTTAGAATTATTTAACACTTGAACTTGAATATGTAAATGAAACTGGTTGCATTGTTTGGTGAGGCCGCGGTCTGGTTGGATTGGGGAATCCAGGATCGGGTCTTACAGGTACTCCCCAAGGTGATACACTAGGGCGTATGAACCCCTTCTCAAGCAAATCCTCAAGTTGCTTCTTCAGCTCTGCCATCTGAGCTGGTTCCATTCTATATGGATTTTTAGATAATGGGGCCGTTCCAGGTTCCAATTCAATGATGAATGGGTCAGCCCTATCAGGGGTAATGCCCTGTAGTGCCCCAAACACATCCTGAAATTCCCGAACCAACGGTATACCCTCTGGGTCACAGGCCCCTACAACCTCATCAGTGTAAATGGTAGCCAAAAAGGCCTCACAACCATTTCCAAGCATCCGTTCTACTTGGACTGCTGAAACCACCAAACTACAAGAGGTTGGCTTGATTCCTTGGTACTTAATCGGGGGTCCAAACTCGTTCTCAAGTTGCACACTTCCCCGGTGACAATCTAGAGTTGCCTGATACTTTCCCAACCAGTCCATGCCCAAGATCACTTCATGATGGTTGAGGGGGACAACAATCAGATCTATAGGCATCGGCCTATCCAAGATCACCACAGGGATGTCCTTAACCAGACCGAGTGAGTTCATAACTTGCCCTCCGGCCGCACTCACTCGTTCAGGACCATCCCATGTTCCATACTGGAACAAACCTTTTCCAATCATTCCTGGACTCACAACACTATGTGCAGTTCCAGTATCGAAAAGTACGTGTGTTTCCACACCACCGATCATTAAGTACTTAGATGAGTAGGATCTCGGTTTGATCACACATTTGGAAAATGTCCCATACCATTCTCCAAAGCATCACACATCTGTGAACGTCCCATACCATTCACAAAAGTGTTTATAGTATACCTCAATCCTCATCATACTAAGATACTTAACATCGTGTTTCCAATTCCTCTTGGAATTGATCCATTCCATTCACTCAATCTTAAGGAATCCTACCTTGACTTACACTGAGTCCAAACTGATCCATCTGATCACAAGCCCACTCATGTACTAGCCATGTAGCGTCTCCCTCAGACTAACATGAACATTGCATATGCTCACTTGTTTTGAACGGCCACCAAGGGATAACATTTACCTCCAAGAGAGTGCTGCACGTTTCTTTCAACCTAAGCCACTCTCTAGTCCATGTTACTTCCCTTTTCCAGGTCGTCCATACAAAGATCTTGCATTGCGTCCATCATCCAATCCGTCTACTATTCCCAAATAACTAGAAAAACTAACCTTTATGTTTTCAGGGTCTTGCCGTGGAAGAGTGTATCTTGGCTAAGCCGGCTCATCTTGGAACTTCCCCGTTCACAAGCATGAAACCAATCTTACCTCAACTCTCGCTTGGCTCACCACAGCTAAGGTTCCAAGTCATCATAGTTTTCAGAAATAATTTCGGTTTGGAACTCAACATCCTTGAGCACTGTCCGTAACTGGATCAAGCATGCTCTGATACCAACTTGTAAGACCCGATCCCGGCCGACTAGGCCGCGGTCGATGCCTCACGTCGCTCAGTCCATACCCAGACCGAACCTCTAAAAATTTTGCCCTTTATTTAAAATATCGCCCATTGGCGAGGGCTAACTCAGATCCTAGCTCAAGACTACCTTAGTCATTCCCTAGCTAGATCCTTTCAACTTATGCACAGCGGAATAATATCTACTTAACCATTGGTCTATAACCAATATAATACTTGTCTGGTCGAATCACCTCGGCTAATGGTTAGTATACTCAACTACCTGCTAGTTCCAAGGTCAATCCCGAACCCAAATCAAGGCATACAAATCTGAGGTTCCATTCCCCTAACCATTCTATCTAGATCTATGCAACATTGCTAGATCATACCTTTGCCACACCCACGGAGCTTGTTAGCTCATCGGCCCAACTACTCTAGCTGAATGAACTCATAAACCAGCTGATCGAGCTGTCACACTCGAACTGAGCTAGGACCGAGCTATGGCCAGCTGCCATATACTGCGTCCAGCTCCTTTACACACACAAAACAACTCCCTTAGGTACTTAGTCATTCAGCCAACCATCCCCACAGACATAAGTAACCCTTGAGAAGTCTTCAAACAGCTAAGGACATGCATCTGGCCCTTACCGGCTTATGCACTGTCCCACATCCTTTTGCCTTATCAACTTATGATACCAAGTCCAGCTCATGGACTAACAATACCCATCAGATCCTGAGTCAATCAACCAACCACCCCACATGACTCAGAACTTATGAGTCTTCATACTTCCTAATCAGTCATGGAACCATGTCAAACTGAACCTGATTAGTGTTGCTCTTACCACCGGTGCATCCTTCGACCAATCAGATCAGACACCTTGATCTATCATCCAAGGATCAGGTCGTCCATCCTTGCCCATGATCAGATCACACACGGCCTGCCTTACCAACACCAAGGTTGATAACCAGCAATTCCTTATGATCAATATCATAAGTGACAATATGTTCCAGCACACAAACATATGATCAGATATCCTAACACAAGGATCTGACCCCAATATGCCCTCAGGTGCAATTTCGACCCCAAGCAAACCTGCTCCAAAAATCAATTAAAATTCATGAAAGTTCATGATAAATCATAACTAAGAGAATGGTCCAATCAGATTTCCCAGAACCGGCCTCCATCCCATAGATCTCGGCCAAGATCAGCCGAACCGGCCCAAGGGACCATCTCTAAATCAATCAGATAAAAATCCCCAAATACCATGATAATTCATGATAATTCACCACTAAGAGGATTCCAAAGTCAGATCGCCATAAATCCATCAGGAAGTAGGAGATCCAGACTTAGCTGCCAAACCAAGGCCATGGAGGGTTCTTCTGAACCGGCCAAGCCATGGTTCAGTGCTACTATGTCTAATCATCAATCTCAATCATAAGAAGAAGGAATAATATGATTAATAATCATAAAACAGAGTAAGGTGTAACTGCAGGACCAGATCTGCCCATAGTGTACCAGACTATGTCAAATGGTCTGCAGTCCCCACCTGTTACCTCATCAGGGGCGTCCATGCTCCTCCTAGCACGCCTTCATCAAACCCTTATCACATACTCCCAGTATTGATAAGATCTAACCATGGTTCGTGCCCATCCCTCCTTCCATGGAACTTCCATGAAACCAGTTTCTATACTGCATCCATCTTCAAGGCTGTTCATGCCTTTGAGAGTGGAGTCAAGCCTTCCCCCTTCTCTCTTAACCAATTGCGTGTGTTCTGTTGCGGCCAGCAATTCAGCAGCTGAACCAGAGGTCGACCCAACACCCTACTCAACCAGCCAAGGCGCCAACCAGGACATACGTGCACTAAAAATGCCATATCTTACAAACGAGGAGGGTTTAAATCACGAGGATAATTTTTATGGATTCTACACTCAAGAAGGAGTCCAGGACAATTGGAATATGCCCAAAATATTCACGGAGCAAGAAGTTATGAATTTTACAATTCAGAGGTTTCTCAGCCCGTCCATCTGCGAGAATGCGACTTTAGAAGAGGATTCAAGCCCAAAGAAGAAGCGGCATGAACCAAAACCTATCATAGGAGTCAAGAGGAGTTTATTAGCTTTCCAGAAAGCCCAAGATCTCGAGAAATGGTCAAGGAAATTGGAAGATATGAGCAATTTCCCAAAACCGGCCAAACCAGCTCTACACTTGCCTTATTTGGAAGATCCGGGTTTCACATCGAACCAACCTCAAGAATGGCAACCAGGAGACCTTCTAAGTCATTCAGAGGCACTCTACAACATCATAGGAAGCACCATGCCACACTGGATCAGGCGGATCCCAATCAAACCAAAAGATCAAGCCAGTTTGCATCAATTGGCCAAACCGACATCATTTAAGGAAAGTCTTCAACCAATTCAACTTGGTTCGACCCAGGGCTATCTATGGGAACCAGGAGATACTCTAGACCATTCAGAAGACATCCAAGACGTTCTCAGCTGGACCAGCACCCAGGAGATCAGGCGGATCTCTCTTCCCATCAACCTTCCATATTTGGCAACATCTACACTAAATTCTTTGGAGAAGTTTCTACAGATTTTTGCCCAAGACCAACGGCCATATTCTCTTTTACTGAGGCCAAGGAGTATTTCAGGAAGGCTTGAAGATCATGGCCACGTCCAGAAGCTATCAAGATACAAGTCTTCACAAGTTTTTCTTTTGGAAGGAAGCAAATCAAGCCTAACGGCTATATTCCATGGAGTCATCAAAGCCTTTGCTCCCAAGACTTTAAGTTCAAGTTATTTTGTTTCCTTTTATCATTTTATGACTGTTAGAGTCTGTCCTTGTCGAGCCTATAAAGCTCTAGTCTTTCCTTCATTGTAAATGACCCATTTTTGAAAGTAATAAGAATTATTCAGTTTTCTAGTTTTCTTAAAACTATTGTTCTAAGTCTTTTGAGTTTGTGTGAAGCAGCTCCAAAGCACCTTGACTTATCAAGGCTCCTTTCCATAGAGTCTTGTGGCGTCCTCAATCCCCCATCCTTCCATTCCAATTCGTTTTCCAAGCTTGAGAGAGACATCAGTCCAGCAAGCAAAGCACCACCTCAATCCACTTCAATCATCAACTGATTAGGCTGAGAGTGTCTGAAGACCAGAAGCCTAATTCCATCCTATCTATCTTTATTTATCTTGTTTTATCATATTAGAAATCATATCTCATTTTTTTTTGCATTTGTTTTCAGGTTCATAACTTGCATTCCATCATATCGCCCATCCGATCATCTCTTTGGTCGACCCATCCAAGCTTCCATCATCCATCTTGCCCACCCTGAATCCCAGCCTGCAACATGTTCCCAAGACACATAGGAAGCCTTAGACATGATCATCCATGATCAATCACCATCCAAAGGTCGTGCATCACTTCCCTCTTTGTTTCCCATGAAACTGCTTTCCACACCAATCTCCCTTTAAGGCTGCATTGGCCCTTGGGAATGGATTCCCGCCAACTCCCTCCTTTCCTAACCATTTGCGTGTGTTCACAGGCTCCAGATAAGGCTTTGGGTGTTGTTAACAATGATCAAAATCGTTCAGAGGGTCGTTCTCAACTTCCCCCTTGATCTGCCCCAAAACTGTCTCTTTGTGGCCTTCACACCACCATGGGTCTTGGATTGGGAATCCGACCAACTCTCTGTATTTTTCTCTGGATTCTTTGGGTTTCAGGGTGTAGAAGGAAGCCCTGGCGTACCTGCAAAGGAACGGACTTGCCTTCCTTATATAGGAGAAGGGGTGGTTACTTCTTAACCATTGCATCCCTTCGGTATCATTTCTTGCCATTGATTATATCAATGGTACAGATTGCACCCTTTCGCTTATGGCAGTTACCACACGCCCTGTAACTGCCAAACCGGCCCAGACTGATTGCCCACGCCCATGACCCAACCACAAGAGCCCTCCAGCCCATTGGTACACATGGGTCATCCACATGGCCTGGTCACTGTCCCGACCCGAACCAACTGCCCAAGACTCGAACACTCAGTCCAGCTGAGTTGAGCTGATCCCCAGCTGATACAGCTGAGTTAGCTAGACCATCCAGCTCAGGCAGCGGACCTACACTTCAGTGAGCTACACCGGGCTGCACTACACTTCACCTAGCTGGTCGAGCTTGCTTACTGCATCGCCCAGCTGTTATACACTGTGTCCAGCTTGCTTCCTTTATCTTCTTCAATCCTTCTAAGTCCCTTGGTCAATTTCCAGACCTAGACTTAGTTTTCCCATGATCCATTCTGATCACTCACTTCATCGAGCTTCACCTGGATCTTGTCCAGCTACCAGCTCGCTTGTCCAGCTCCTTTGAGCTTGTCTCCTTCTTGGATTAGATATGCCTTAGCTCCCTGATGCTCTTAACCTTACCTTCAGGCCATGATATACTTGTCTTTAGGTCATATGACCTGAATGGTGCGTTTCCTCGCACTGCAGTCCGTCCGGACGATCCAATCCAGGATCGGGGACATGACATCCGTGTCTGTCCATCAGTTCACATATCAGCACATTGGTTCTTGGACTCTGCACGATGGCCCTTCCTGTGGACTCTTTGGGTGATTTTGGCCCATGTGGGCTGTCTGTTCAATACACACAGGACGTCCGTGGGTGTCCGCCAGCACACACATGACATTCGTGGCTGTCCGTCAGCACACACAGGACGTCCGTGGCTGTCCGTGTGTGTCCATGTGTGTCTGTGGGTGTCCGCCAGCACACACATGACGTTCGTGGCTATCAGTGGCTGTCCGTCAGCACAGACAGGACGTCCATCTGTGTCTGTCAGTACACACAGGACGTCCGTGTGTCTGCGTGTGTCCGTCAGCACACACAGGACGTATGTGGCTGTCCATCAGTACACATATCAGCACGTTGGTCCTTGGACTCAGCACGCTGGCCCTTACGTGGACTGTTCGGGTGATTTTGGCCCACGTGGGCTGTCTATGGCTGTCCGTCAGCACACATAGGACGTCTGTGACTGTCTGTGTGTGTCTGTGTGTGTCCGTCAGCACACACAGGACGTCTGTGGGTGTCCGTCAGCACACACAGGACGTCCGTGTGTGTCCGTCAGCACACACAGGACGTCCGTGGCTGTCCATGTGTGTTCGTGTGTGTCCGTCAGCACACACAGGACGTCCGTGGCTGTCCATCAGTACACATATCATCACTTTTGTACTTGGATTCAGCACCCTGGCCCTTCCCGTGGACTATTTGGGTGATTTTGGCCCACGTGGGCTGTCAGTTCAGTACACAAAGGACGTCCGTGGGTGTCCGCCAGCACAAACAAGAAGTCCATGGGTGTTCGTGGCTATCCGTCAGCACACACAGGACGCCCATGGCTATCCATCAGTACACATATCAGCACGCTGGCCCTTCCCGTGGACTGTTCGGGTGCTTTTGGCCCACGTGGGCTGTCTGTTCAGTACACACAGGACGTCCGTGGGTGTCCATCAGCACACACAGGACGTCCTTGGCTATCCATAAGTACACACATGACATCTGTGGCTGTATGTGTGTGTCTGTGTGTGTCCGTCAGCACACACATATCAGCACGTTGAACCTTGGACTCAGCACGCTGGCCCTTCCCGTGGACTGTTTGGGTGATTTTGGCCCACGTGGGCTGTCTGTTCAGTACACACAGGACGTCCGTGGGTGTCCGTCAGCACACACAAGACATCTGTGTGTGTCTGTCAGCACACACCGGACGTTCGGGGCTGTCCATGTGTGTCCGTCAGCACACACAGGACGTCCGTGACTGTCCTTCAGTACACATATCAGCACGTTGATCCTTGGACTCAGCACGCTGACCCTTCCCGTGGACTGCTTGGGTGATTTTAGCCCACATTGGCTGTCTGTTCAGTACACACATGACGTCCGTGGGTGTCCATCAGCACACACATGACATCCGGGGCTGTCCGTGTGTGTCCGTCAGCACACACAGGACATCCGGGCTGTCCGTGTGTGTCTGTGTGTGTCCATCAGCAAACACATGACGTCCGTGGCTGTCTATCAGTACACATATCAGCACATTGGTCGTTGGACTCAGCACGCTGACCCTTCCCGTGGACTGTTCGGGTGATTTTGGCCCACGTGGGCTGTCTGGTCAGTACACACAGGATGTCCTTGGGTGTCCGCCAGCACACACATGACATCCGTGGCTGTTCGTGTGTGTCCGTCTGTGTCCGCCAGCACACACAGGACGTCCGTGTCTGTCCATCAGTACACACATCAGCACGTTGGTTCTTGGACTCCGCATGCTGGCCCTTCCCGTGGATTGTTTGGGTGATTTTGGCCCACGTGGGCTGTCTGTTCAGTACACACAAGACGTCCGTAGGTGTCCGCCTGTCACGCCCACAATCCTGGAAAGGATTATCAGGACGGCCATGGTTCGAGGAAACGTACCAGCCAGTCTTAGGACATCAAGGCAAGCGTTCCATGGTCGAAAAAGAAGGTTAAGAACATAAGGAAACTTAGACTTAACCTTATATAAGCTAAGAGACAGCGAGGACGAGTAAGACGGTAACTGGACGAAGTAGACGAGTAGCTCGACCAGCTCAACGAAGCTAGGTTTAGTTCACTCCAGCTCAGTCCCTACTAAGTCAGCTCCACTAGCTGGACTACTAGCTCACTCAGCTGAGACAGCTGAGAGTCAGCTCATCTCAGCTAGACGGACTGTTCGGGCTTTAGGCCGATGGTCCGGGTCCGGGTCAGTGGCGGGCTGTGAGGTCCGGCCATGAGGCCATGGGCTGTTGGGTCTTTGGACAAGGCCGTGGGCTAAGTCCAGGAGGCTTGGGGCGTGGGTTGGGCTTATGACCGACCCCAAACCCAATCAGAAAGGGCGATGGGATGCAAGTGGCCTAGAGGGCACAACCCTTGGCCGATGGTGCATGTTCGCTAGCAAGTCATGCCTGTTCGTGGGGCAAGACTTACCCCCTCGTTTTCTATAAATATGGGGCCTCTCCTGTTGGTTTCATTATCCAATTCCAGAGTAAAATGCTCATAGAAAAACGTAGAGAGAGAGAGAGTACCGGCCAAGAGATCGGCCAGAAAAGGGCCGGTCGTGGTGGTTTTGTATCTCCGGAAAGGAGAACGGTTTAGGAGAGAGGCGGCCGTGTGGTTATGAATACCCAAGGCATTGAGAAAGGTCTGGAGAAGGACTCCAAAGCCGTGTTTCAGTCAGATAGGGTCAGTGGGGTAACCACCGAATCATCGGCTAAGACAATCGGACAGTCCGAACCGGTCTAGCCATGGGCGTTTGGATTGTGTCCTATTCTTCTAATTATTTTCATCCAATTCTTCTTCTACTCCTTCTGTACAATTGCGTGGCCTTGTGGATTTGTTGGGATTGGTTATAACCGTGGTTCTGGTTGAGTAATGCGGTCGCGGTCCATAAACGTCGAGTTAGGCGCGTGCATGGTCTCAACCGGCCTCAGGTGATCCGATTGGATAGGGGCGGTTCTGTTCTGTTCTGAACGGTTGCAAACCTTCCCTGAACAGTCACAATGGTTCATGACTTGTGTAGGTTAAGGCATGGTCCTTTGGCCATAGGCCGGACACACGTACAGACCAGACAGTCCATACGGACAGTTAGGTCGAACGGTTGGAACATCTGAATGGGTGCGAGTTGCCAAGGGTCATGAGTTGCCAAGAGGCACGAGTGTCCAAAGGGTACTAGTTCCCAAAGGGTGTGAGTTCCAAACGGTGCCATTGGTTCAAGGCTTAGGCCGAACCAAGTGGACAGTCCGCGGCTGCATAGTCAAACGGATGGACGGTTAGTTTAACCGGAGTGTTGTGTCGCAAGGTCTGATTGGTTGCAAGGCAATCCGGTTTGGTCTTGGGCCTTACTCTCTGGTATGGATCCAGGCTTTGGGTCAGATCAGGTAAGAAGGTCCGTGAGCCTTTGGGACAGACTTATAACTGGTCGATCGCACCTAGATCTTAACCAGACGGTTAGACGGGACTATGGACGATCCGGCTATGGTTGGATGGCTTTAGCCACAAAGGCTAAGTGGGATATCTTACTATAAACCTTGGGTTGGTGAGTAGGATAGGCGCCATATACATTATGTAGGGCGTAGACCCACATGATGGCAATGGAAGGCCGGTTATATCAGTACCTGCTAAGTAGACGATGGCTTATCAAGTCTGGTGGTCGGATCATGTTTCATGACGATGGTTCGATGGCCGGGCACTAGTATGGATAGTCACGTTGCTGGAGTAAGAGTATTGATGTGATGCTTCTAGATATCAACCTTGGTGTTGATAGCTTCGAGATTGGCTAAGAGTCATGACGAAGTGTATGGCTAGTACTATGTGTCGTAGACCATAGATACTGAGCCTAAGTGTGATTGTTCAAGGAAGGCCGTTTAAGATCTGATCATGGTTGAGTATGGACGACCTGACCTCTGAATGATGGTTCAAGGTGTCGGAACTAATCTGATTAAGGAATGCATCGTTTGGTATGAACAAATCATATGTGTTGTTTGGGTTAAGCCCCAAAGCCGGTCAGGCCAGATGATGACTCATCAGTTCCAAGTCATGTGAGGATGGTTGGTTGATTGACTTAGGATCTAATGAGATTTGTCAGTCCAGAATATGGATTGGGTACTATTGCCTATATGGCAAGGGGATGTTTGAGTGTGCATGAGCCGAGAAAGGCCAGATGCAAACCCTTATCCTTTCAAAGACTTCTCAAAGGTTACTTATGTCTGTGGAGATGGTTGGTTGAATGACTAAGTACCTAGGGGAGTTGTTTGATGCAGGAATCAAGATAAGGACCTTAAGTAAGATCATTGAGTGATCGTGGTCCAGCTGTCAAGCACGAGCAATTCGAGTCAATGGAGGACCGATGAGCTAATAAGCTTCGTAGATGTGGCAAAGGTATGATCTAGCATTTACTTATGTAGATCTAGATATAATGGTTTAGGGGAATGGAACCTGAGAATTGTATGGCTTGGTTTGGGTTTAGGATTGACCTTTAAGCTAATTGGTAGTTGAGTAAACTGACCAAGGCTAAGGTGATTCGACCAGACAAGTGTTAGATTGGTTTTAGACCAATGGTTAACTACAGAATAATCCGCAGCGTATCTGTTGATAGGATCTAGGCTATTAATGACTAGGGAAGTCTTTAGCTAAGATCTAAGTTAGCCCTCGCCTTTAGGCGATATTATAAATAAAGGGCGAAAATTAAGAGGTTCGGCCAGGAAGTGGACCGAGCGATGTGAGGCATCGACCGCGGCCTAGGCGGCCGGGATCGGGTCTTACAAGTTGGTATCAGAGAATGCTTGATCCTGTTTAAGACAACGCTCTAAGATTATGCGTTCCATACCGAAATTTTTTCCAAAACTATGATGACTATGAAACCTTAGTTTGGGTGAGCCATGAAACAGTTGAGGTAAGCTAGGGTATCATGCTTGTGAATGTGGGAATTCTAAGATGAACCGGATTAGCCAAAATACATTTTCCAAGGGCAAGAACCTATAAACAGAAAGGTTGGTCGATCTAGTTATTTAGAAGTAATAGACAGGTTGGAAGGGATGGAAACAATGAAAGACTTGTTTATGGATGACCTGAACAAGGGAAGTAACATGGACCAGAGAGCGGCTTAGGTTGAAATAAACGTGCAGCATTCTACTGAAGTTAAGTGTTATCCCTTGATGGTCGTTCATAATAAGTAAAGCATATGCAATATTAAAATCTGACTCAAGGGAGACACAACATGACCAGTACACGAGTGGACTTCTGATCAGATGGATCAGTTAGGACTCGGTATAAGTCAAGGTAGGTTTCCATTGATCGAGTCAGTTGGAATGAATCAATTCCAATCTGAATCCGTCCAAGGAAAGAATGAGGAAACTCATGATGTTCGTTCCAATCAATGGAAGAACATGATCTTAAGTACCGTAGTATGATGGGGATTGAGGTATATTAAAATTGCTCTTGTGAATGGTGTGAGCATTCGCAAAAGTAAGACGCCTTGGAGAATGGTATGGGACGTTTTCCAAGTGTGTGGTCAAACCGAGATCTTACTCATCTAGGTATCCACTGGAAGTGGAAGTATTAAAGTTATTGGCAATGCCATGAGGGATGTTATGGGACGTTCTTTGTGGTGTGGTCATGCACTGAGATAGTTTCCACAAGTGGATTTGTGGTGTGGAAACACACGTACTTTTTGACACAGAGGCTACACATAGTTTTGTGAGTCCGGGACTGTTTGGAAAGAGTCTGTTCTGTCTGAGTGCTGGGATGATTCGAGACTAGTGAGGGCAGCCGGTGGGCAAATAATGCATTCACTAGGGCTCATGAAAAATATCCCGGTGATGATCCAGGAGAGAAATCTGCCTGTAGATCTGATCGAGAAAAATATCCACGCGCCTACAGAATCACGAGATGATCCTAGGCATGAATCTGTTTGGGAAAGTGTCAGGCCACTCTTGATTGCCACAAAGTTTTGTGTGCAATTGGAGACTGGACCTCACCCGATCCAGTACCAAAGTCTGAGTCTGGCTCTAAGGAAAGTAGGGGTGTCAGCAGTCCAAGTGAATCGGATGCTTAGACAGGGTTGTGAAGTATTTTTTTACCACAACTACCACTTTGGAGCACGGCAATTCTGTTGATCTGTCTGGGATGTCGTTGGTATCGAGATCCATTGTCTGAGTCCGGCTACTGGAGAAGAATTGGTACGTCCGTTTCAGATTTTGGCTCGATCGTTGGTCTTAGAATAACAAACAGTGCGGTAAAGCCAAGCTTCAGTTTGGTGAATTCCATCATCAGGTCGTGGATAATGTTGGAGCTCCAATACGCACATCCGGGCGGTACATGCGGTACTGTCCAAAAATGTATAGCAATGACCTAACTCAGGATTCGTGTGTCCGAATGCGATTCCGTCTCGACTGTTCTTCATCAAATGGAAAACAGGACGGTGAAGACAAAGTCCAATACAGTGAAATCGATCATCTGGCCATGGTTCCAGCCAAAGCTCCGATCCGGATGCATGTGGGACAGTCCAATACAGTGTCCGGTCAGTCTGGTCAGTATGGTGAAAAACATGAACCTCAGTTGAAATCTTCAGAACGTTCTGATCTCCATGTTGGTTCGGCTCCATGTACTGATCCGTGGACCGCAGTCTATCATTCCCTCCTTCTTCAAAAGGATTTGTCCTCAAATCCAATGTACCTATATCAAAAAGAGATAAATCAGATACAAAGGAATTAAAATTCAAGGGAAATTCAGTAAATGAATAGAATGGACAGAAACTTCCTTGGAGTTTTGAAGTCATTTTTATCAAGGAATTCCAAGTACTTTGGCGTCCATTGGTGCTTGCTCTCCTTAGAAACTGATCATGCTTATCATGTTTATTCAAAGCAACTAGAGAAACCACATCAAATCTGCCAAAGAAATAATCAAAGGGTTTCTCTATCTTTAGGACATCAAGATCAGGATCCAAGCCCTTAGGATAATCATCAAGCACGTGGGCAAGCATCAAACAAGTAAGCTGATCACCAAAAATTGGTTTATCAATTTTAAAATTAGGCCAAGCTGATAAACGGTCAGGAAAAGAATGAGACAATGCCAAATTTGAAAAATTATCATCATGAACGAAATCAAAAGAATTCTTTGGCCTAAGAAATTTTAGTTCATGCTTTTTCCTACACCAAATCTCTTTCAAAGCACAGCTCAATGAAATCAATTCATGAAAAGGTTTGAGCAAAACGTTTTTCAACCAAGTAAGAATATGTTTTCTTTTTGAAATTCTCGTTTCAAAACATTTTCATGAAGAGTAGAGGCAATCAACTCATGATCCTTAAAGTGCTTTTGGTTTAGACAGGAGAATGACTGAGGAAACACCTTTGGTTCATGGAGGATCGGTTTTGGCTCAGGCCGATTCTTTATGGGGCATGAATCTCCTTTATAAATCTGGTACTCGCGGATAGATGGACTGAAGAACCTCCGGTTTGGTAAATTCATAACTTCTTCATCCGTGACGATTTTCATGCGATTCCAAGCCTCAGTGAATCCTTGATGAGTTGGCTTTCTTTTAAAGTTGTATTCAAGACAAAAGACCTTCGTACTGTTGCGATATCGTTCTTGGACTGAACCTCTGTCGCTGGCATCAAGGTAGCCGGTTTCAACAAAGCTTCTCCAAAACTCAGGCTGTTGGGAACGGTCAATGCTTTCAATTCTTAGAGGCTGAACCTGTCTTTCCTGTATACTCAAAATAAACACTAAAAGACCAGGATCAAATGTGCAAGATAAATATTTGTTCAAATCACAAATCAAGATATCTTTTCCAAGAACAAATTGCACATTTTTCAGCCTTTCAAGGTGCTCATCAAATTATATATTACAGACAAGAATTTTATCAAGATATGCAACAACAATATTCATTTTCAAGATTGGCATATCCTTCCCAACATCTGAACACACAAGCTTAAGTTCAGTTTGAGAATCATTTATCAAAAGTTCAAGGCATTTCTCAAAGAATGTGTTGTAAACCAAAATTTCATCAGAACTCAAGACAACACCATTATCACGAAATGATCTCAGAAAATGCCAAGTCTTATCAGTTTCAAAACTCAAGAGATCAGGCTGCAAAACAGAATCACAAAAATCAAGTTCACAAAAACCAGTTTCAGTTTCAAGTGAATTCTGTTCCTGCATATTTTTAATTAAGAAATCGTCCAAGTCCAGAGAAGATGCAAACAAATCATCAGTGATCAGTCTATGCCTAGAAGAGTTCAGATCAAAGCTATTTTCTTTCAAAACAAACGAATCAAAAGATTTTGTAGCACAAAAATCAGTTTGTTTCAAATCAAGCTCAAGATACTTTTCAAAATGATCAAAAACTTTGATTTGTTCCAGGGACTGATCAAAGCTAAAAATAATTTCAGAACTGATGCCAAGGTCAGTTTGAAAACGTTGCTGATCAAGAAATTTATCAGGTTCAAAGATTTTAAAGAATTAATCATGTTTCCAAAAACAGATTTTGAAAAACAATTTTCTTTTATCTTATCAAGACCAAAACGAATCACATCAAGAGAACTGATCTTATCAAACATTTCAGACAGAGAAATAACTAATTCAGATTTCTCACAGTGCTCTTGAAGATCAGGAAGCAAAGGGGCAGGAGACGAAGGAACAATAGTTGTGCCGGAATCAAAGCAAAGATGGCTCTCCATAAAGGTAGATATGATGCTTGTTGCTTCTTCATCAAAGACTGGATCAGGTTCGTCCTCCACATC
This sequence comes from Brassica napus, assembly GCF_020379485.1. Classification (NCBI taxonomy): domain Eukaryota; kingdom Viridiplantae; phylum Streptophyta; class Magnoliopsida; order Brassicales; family Brassicaceae; genus Brassica; species Brassica napus. The sequence continues at coordinate 4,483 of NW_026014727.1, read as the reverse complement.
AAAGATAGGTTCTGGGACTTCATCCAAAGATATCCAAGTGTCAAGACATGGGCACTGATGTGGAATATCCAGTGGCTCTTCCTCAAAAACTTGTTGAGACAAAACAAGGCTACTCGGATGCTCCGGTTGCAAAACAGTTAGTTCTACATTAACCTGTTCATTATCATTTATAAACTCAGATTCAAGATAAGGAAGATCACAACTTTCTTCACAAGACATCAAACTTTCAATTGGTTCTTCATCAGCTTCATCAAATATGGGTGAAGAATCTGAAAAATCTTTAAATTCTTCAAAACAATTTTCAGATTCACCTTGGGTTTTCTTACTGATGGAAAAGGATGGCTCAGCTACTGGGGCACGTGTGGATGTGCTCTTCTTTTGGCTCTTGCTGACGTCCTTGAGGGCTTTGTCCACACCCTTCACAAAGTTATCACAAAATTGTTGGACATCAAACTGAAGCAATCGCCTTCTTGGATCAGATTCACCTTTGGATGTATTGACATGCTCATTGCTCCACCTGTTTGGTTTTTCCTGCACACTAACACACTCATCAAAATAATTCAAAGAAGATTTAAATGAAGATTGAGAGGCTGATGGTCGTGAGGCTTTCTCCTTGGTATTTCTCCGGTGAAGACCAAACATCTTATTCCTGAAATAATTACTCAACACAAAGGTTAGATAAATCCTCACACACTCAAGTGCTTATCCTCACCCACTCAAGTGTTTCTCTCAGATTTAGGTGATCACACACAAGTTTCTACTCAATGTTCTAAGAGAACAAATCAAGAATCTCAATGGGCAAATCCAAGCAAACAAGGGAATTTCTGAAGATAGAAAGATAAGAGATTTTTTTTTTTTTTGATTTTTGAAATCCGTTTTAACCACCTCAAAGGCTGGATTTCTCCTCAGCCAGCAGGCTTTCTCTTCCACCACCAATCCACAAAAGAAACTTTGAACTTTTTCTATATTTTTTTTTTTCTTTTTTGAATCAAATCGTAAATCTTTTTTTTATATGGATGGTAATGAGGGCCCAGATTTAAGAAAGGTAGAAGAAGAAGTGTTTATAAGAAAATAGAAGATGGGAAAGAATAATGAAATAGACAATACCGGAAGAGTGGCTCTGATACCACTTGATAGAACCAAAATAAGGATGACTCTTTCGGTAAGGTTGATATGAACTCAGATTCGAGAGGATTGAGAACTGATGGATCGAGGGGTGACACTAAGGGTTGCGGAATAGCCCAAAGACACTACCAGACTTCGATCGTTGCCGGATGTGACGCACCGGTCCAACAAAAGAAGGATCAAAACTTGGAGATAACCTCACCAAGAAACTAAGAAGTGTTCTAAACAAAGAACAAAGAGAGTAAAAATTCAAAAGAATGAAAGCAAAACGAATTTATCTTATTCAGATCTGATGGTTACATTATATAGAAGTTCTAGTCAAAGGACTTAAAGAAAATTGTGGGAAATCTAAACATAGAAAATGATAAAATTGACCAGATCTGGTCAAGGCACGAAATCACACTTTGACTGGTGAAAAACCCTTCAAATTCCGTCCAGGTTCATTGTGTCCTGAAGCATGTCCTACGGACTGGGCCAGTACACAAGCAGGAGAGTCCAAAGTAGCCAGTTTTGAAGTGTCACGGCCTATCTTGAGTTCCACTCGTCCGAATCCAAATCTGTCTTGACCGTTGCTCTTAAAATGCCAATCAGTACGGGAAATACGAGCTCCAGTTTGGTGAATTCGATCGTCTGGACATGGGTATTGATGAAGCCTCAAACTGGTCGTACGGGCAGTACGTGCGGTACTGTACAGAATTGAGTTGCGATGGACTGGAGAAGAATTGGTACGTCCGTTTCGGATTCTGGCTCGATTGTTGGTCTTTGAATAACAAACAGTGCGGTAAAGCCAAGCTTCAGTTCGGTGAATTCCATCATCAGGTCGTGGATAATGTTGGAGCTCCAATACGGACATCCGGCGGTACATGCGGTACTGTCCAGAAATGTATAGCAATGACCTAACTCATGATTCGTGTGTCCGAATGCGATTCCGTCTCGACTGTTCTTCATCAAATGGAAAACAGGATGGTGAAGACAAAGTCCAGTACAGTGAAATCGATCATCTGGCCATGGTTCCAGCCAAAGCTCCCATCCGGATGCATGTGGGACAGTCCAGTACAGTGTCCGGTCAGTCTGGTCAGTATGGTGAAAAACATGAACCTCAGTTGAAATCTTCAGAACGTTCTGATCTCCATTCTGGTTTGGCTCCATGTACTGATCCGTGGACTGCAGTCTATCAATCCATCTCCTCAGGCCTTGCTTCACACGATCCGGTTTCTCCTGGATCAGCCAAGCCTCTCGCCAGTTCTCTCCTTGGATCGCCGGTTCTCTCTTCTCTTTTTGGGGTTTGTCTCTCACGATTTTGGCAGAGGTTCCCCTTAAGAATTTTGTGTCAAATTCTGGATCCAGGGCTCTGTATTTATAGAGAGAGGGAGTCGGAACTGCCATGGGCCCGAAGAGGTGGGAGTTGTAACCGAAAGATGTCTCTCTCTCCCTTGCAACCGTTCGGCAATAACTGCCCCCAACCGGTCCTCAACTGCCTCCAACTGCTCCTGTCCCTGTCGTTCTCTACCCTGAAGCCAAGGCTAAGCCCTTTAACTGACCGTCCATACCGTGGCCGCACCATCTAACCAAACCACCATAACCGTCCTTGTAACCGCCCCCAACCATCCCGGACATGAGCACTCGGCCCAGCTGAGTTGAGCTGACTGCTAGCTGGTCCCAGCTGAGTGAGCTAGTCCTTCTAGCTCCATGAGCTGATGCATACTAACTGAGCCCCCATTGAGCTTCCCTGAGCTGCCCAAGCTCGGCCGCTGTCCCGTCCAGCTCCCACATCACTCTTCCAGCTCTATTAAACCCATTCTTTCTTCACCGTGGTTAAGTCTCAACACTTCGATGCCCTTAACCCTATGTCTAAGCCATGATACGCTTGTCTACTGGTCTAATGACCTGACTGGTGCGTCTCCCTGCACCATGGCTCGTCCCAACGATCCTATCTCGGACCGGGGACATGACACTTTGGGTGATTTTGGCCCAAGTGGGCTGTCTGTTAAGTACACACATGACGTCTGTGGCTGTCTGCCAGCACACACAGGACGTCCGTGGCTGTCCGCCAGCACACACAGGACGTCCGTGGCTGTCCACACTGATGTCTGTGGCTGTCCGTGTGTGTCTGTGGGTGTCCGCCAACACACACAGGACGTCCGGGGCTGTCCGTCAGCACACCAGGACGTCTGTGTGTGTCCATCAGCACACAAGGACGTCCGTGGTGTCTGTCAGCACAGACAAGACGTCCGTGTGTTTCGGTGTGGTCCGTCAGCACACAGAGGTGTGTGGCTGTCCATCAGTACACATATCAGCACGCTGGTCCTTGGACTCAGCAGGCTTACCCTTCCCGTGGACTGTTTGGTTGATTTTGGCCCACAGTGGGCTGTCTGTTCAGTACACACAGGACGTCTGTGGCTGTCCATCAGTACACATATCAGCACGCGGTCCTTGGACTCAGCAGGCTTACCCTTCCCGTGGACTGTTTGGGTGATTTTGGCCCACGTGGGCTGTCTGTTCAGTACACACAGGACGTCCGTGGTTTCCGCCAGCAGACACAGGATGTCCATGGCTGTCTGTGGCTGTCCGTCAGCACACACATAACGTCTGTGGCTGTCCGTGTGTGTCCGTGTGTTCCGTCAGCAGACACAGGACGTCTGTGGCTGTCCATCAGTACACATATCAGCACCCTGGTCCTTGACTCAGCACGCTGGCCCTTCCCGTGGACTGTTTTGGATGATTTTGGCCCACGTGGGCTGTTTGTTCAGTACACATAGGACGTCCGTGGGTCCGCCACACACACAGGACGTCCGTGGCTGTCTGTCACACACATAGGACGTCTGGCTGTCCTGTGTGTCCGTGTGTTTCCGTCAGAACACACAGACATCCGTGGCTGTCCATCAGTACACAATCAGCACGTTGGTCCTTGGAATCAGCACGCTGGGCAATCCCGTGGACTGTTTGGGTGATTTGTCCCCGTGGGCTGTCCTCTTCAGTACACACAGGACGTCCGTGGGTGTCCGCCAGCACAATAGGACGTCCGTGGTGTCCGTCCACACGGATTCCGTGTGTGTCCGTCAGCACACACAGGTAGTCCGTCTGTCCGTGGGTGTCCGTCAGCACACACAGGATGTCCGTCGCTGTCCATCAGTACACATATCAGCACGGTCCTTAGACTCAGCACGCGGCCCTTCCCGTGGACTGTTCGGGTGATTTTGGCCCACGTGGGCTGTCTGTGTCAGTACACACAGAACGTCTGTGGTGTGTCCGCCAGCACACACAGACGTCCGTGGCTGTCCGTGTGTTTCCTCGTTTTCCGCAAACACACAGGACGTTCCTGGCTGTCCATCAGTACACACATAGCAGCACGCTGTTC